>NC_052948.1:1559859-1582359 GCF_013358895.1 Oreochromis aureus
CATGATGCTTTATCCCTCACTATGCACTGATATGATGAAGTCAGACTCACACATGCTGAGCAACTGAGTTCAGTGACCCTACAGTCTAGTTTAGGAGCTTATTTAATCAGCAAAATAGTGAGAATGAATCCAAAATGATCAACTTTTCTATGAAAAACAAAGATGAAAGAAATTGAGTTACTTTATCAATCAAATGTAATTGAATTTCTCACTCGTTTAGGATTTAGTTTAACTCTCTGCTGCATGTGCTCACATGTTTAAATGACTGTAATCTGATAGAAAAGTGACCCTTTCCTTTTCTGTTACAAAGTATCCACCACCTGCTGGTTGCTCCGTGTTTTCCCGTGACAGAAGTTTCTAGGTTACGGAGAAGATGTCGCAATGATACGTTTCCTCGCCGTTAATCTGCGATTGCTCAGGGTCTGGGATTGGGCCTTGACCTTCAGGTGCTGCGGGTTAATCCCGTTAGCCCCGCGGGCATCCGCTGTGAAGATCTCAGCAGATCTGTGCCGGCTGTGCCACACTCTAGATCTCTGTACCACCGGCATGCAGAACCACCTGTAGGCACGCAGGTAAGGAACGCAGCTCTGTTATCACGTACACAGTGAAATGTGGAACTTTGTTTGTTACGTAGGTGGTGCTTTAAAACCTGATGGAGCAGACAGCTGGTGAAGTTATTGTGGTTTCATATCCTGTGCTAAATGAGCGTGTGCACTATCTGATCCTCTTTAAAGATTTTTTGAAGCCGGGACTTTAATTTGAAGAACTTTTTTATTTTAAAATCTAAATAAAATCAAACTTAAATTATAATCTTGAATTATTTTCTTTCTTTTTTCTTTTTTTTTTTATAACTGAAGGGACCATTTATAATAAGGATATGTGTCAACACAGTAAGAATGACAGTTAGTAGATTATTCGGGGGCCAGATTTGCACTGTTGAATGCATTGCTACAAATCTGAATAGAGGCGCCTCTGATCTCTGCTGATGGGGAACGACAACAGCTCACACAGTTTTTCAAAGAAGTCTTCTCCGTGGATTATCCACGAGAGGATTCTTCCTGGAAATGATTCCCACTGCTGAAAAAATGCGAGAGCTCCAAGAGCTGTGAAACTTTTACCAGACCTTTGTTGTGCTGTATTATGTGTCTAGAGTCAACCTATAGAAGCAGCTGAATGAATGAATCTTTAAGACCGGCCCTCGCTAGGTCACAGTCACTGATAGCTGTCCCCTCAGCCAGGCACCAGTGATGCTGACAAAGAAAAATTAAAACGTATGTTTTAAAAGAACAATCTTGTGATTGACATTTAGAAATAATCCCTGCATTTGTCTCGTGTCCTGGGTGCTGAGATCACGGTGCAGGACCGGTTTCACTGACGTCTCCCCCCCTGCTGATGAGGATTATCTCAGTGGGCTGATGAACTGTCACCGAGGACAATATAGATAACTCATGCATGTATGTCTGAGATCAGTTAGACAAGTGGCTCTCCTGGAGGCTCTGAAACACTCCATCCTCAGTTGTGTGCATAGGCCGCTTCAAATGTTCTCGTTCCCACATTTGGGACGGGTTTCTTCCTTTCTGAGCGATCGACCCCCCGTGGAGCCTCTCGCTAAAGCAGCTTACGGTTTGCTGCTGCTGGAACAAAGTCCTGCCTTCTAACATCCTCTAACCTTTGACTTCTGTGTGGGTTTTGCATGGCATGCATGAACCTGATTTCTGGGTATCTCTCCTGTGAGCAATAATGAAGAAGGTGAACGTCCTTCATCAGACCCATTAGCTCCAGTTGAGGGCTCTCTTTCAGGCAGCTGAAGAGGCTGCTGTCATGAAGCCACGAGTAAAGAGTTACTGATTTATTATCATTATCATCAGGACGATCAGCCATGTTTGATGAAGGGCTCTTTAAGAGGCTGACTACGTGCTTCTGTGTTTTACTTCAACAGGATGTTTAACTGGGTGGTGAAAGTGGTTCCCCAGCCCCCTGATGCTGTTGGGACAGACGATGCTGCCAAGACCCCTGATGCTGTACGACAGCACACACACACACACACACACACACACACACGTAGCCTGCACTCATACAGAGTAATTAACAGCCTTTGTTTTCTTTCCTTTCAGCCAACCAAAAATACAGAGGGTGAGGATTATCTGTTACCCTTTTATTTTATTTCCACCTTTATCTTTATATGTGCACATGGATCTACAGCAAATGTCTTTAACTTCTCCTGCAGCTGCAGTGAAGACACCCACACTGAAAAATGCAGATGAGGTTTCAGAGGACGGGTAAATGCTTTTGTCCATCAGCTTCTTGTTTGTGTCTCAGGGCATGCACTGTTGCTGACTTCTGTCTGCGCACGCATCCTTTACAGCCAAGCGCAGACTGGAGTATTAGGCTGGTTGTCTAATGGGTTCGTCAGCGCGCTCCCACAGCCTGCGGGCACCCCCCGACTCAGCAGAGCCAACTCTGAAGCCAAGGTAAGTCTGCAGATGACTGGAGTGTGTTTCTGTGAACTGCTCCTCAAAGTCATAGGAGATGAACTATAAAACACAGAAATCTAAGCTGCTCGTCTCCCTTATGATTTATTCCAGCAACACTAACATGCATATACCACTGTGGATCCTTCTCATGAATAAATCCTCACATGAAGCTATTTTATCAGCTGAGTTTGAACAGCTTGTACAGTTATTAGTTCAAATTACCAAAAGAAAGGAGAAGGACCTCCTCATGATCACCTCGTTAACCATGTGACTGATGAACCAACACACACGAGATGTGACGTGTCACAATCATATCAAAGGATGTGCATTTGTTTTGTTGGTGTGTTTTTTCCTAGCTGTGAATCCTGGACGACTGTTGTGGACAAACTATTTTTTGTTTAGTTCATTTTATTTTCTATTCTTCTCTCTTTTTTTTCTATATATTCAGTCCGGAGAAGATGGAGACAGGTACAGTATGACTGAACATGTGCTGAATTTATAATGAAATCAAATGAAATCAAATGAAATTGTGCTTCTCTGTCAGGTCTGGAGTGATCAACTGGGTCACTCAGGGTCTGACCAAAGTGCTGCCTCAGCCTGACGACAAGTACAGAGAGACTGAGAAGGACGAGGAACACACGGAGGTTAGAAAACAAAACCAGCTAATATTTGGTGTCAGTTTCTCCTATGAGCGCATCATCTCTGTGCAGCATGTTTATCTTTAGGAAACACAGCACCAACACTAACCTTACTGACTGTTTAATGGAGTTCAATGAACAGTTAAATCAGCCAAGTGGGTGACACTTGGCTGAAGGAACTTAATACTGTCCCACAGGCTTAAAAGACTAATCGCGTATAAGGATCAAGAGTATAAAGGAAGTTGGTGGGGTGGGGGTATCATGTTAAACACCATCCGTTAGCTTCACTGCTATCTAAACCAGGGCACCAACATTTATAATTCTTTGTTACACTGATAAACAACACCAACCTACTGCACCTGCCACTGTCTCTATGTTAAGTGTTTTTTTTAATCTCTTTCTCTCTGCTGTTCCAGGTGTATGACGTAGCCACGATGCCAGGTATGTTCCACAATCATGCAAACACACTGCATGCATATTTCTAAAATCACCCTTGATAATTATACAGTGAGTAAATAACGGAATACATGAATTAAATGGTTTGCAAAGGTTTGTTATTATAGCAGCTTAACCAAAGCTGGCCTTGGGTTTATTATTTATTTGTTAGTGATCTGACATCTTCTTTTTTTTAAACTCAGATTTCGACCCACTTCCCCACATCCCTGTGGTGGAGATGGTGTCAGACGACGAGGTGTCGGACACAGAGAGTTTGACACCTCACTTTCCTCCCAAGTGAGTGTAAACCACCTCCTGCTCCACGTTCATACATGACATCCATAGCGAGGAATAATCTGCACTGCGTAATCTGGATTGCACCCCAAACACTTATAGGCAACCTAATAATATTAAATACACACTAATGACACAAATCACAGAGTTAAATATTCTGCAGACGTTCAAGAGGCCCCCTTGCACGCTCTGTTTCAGTGTGGTGACCTGGATAAAGCAGATAGTTCCTCAGCCGGTCATACTGCCCCCTGGTGCTGTGCCCGTGGAACCGTCAACCAAGTCCTCCCGCACGTCTCTGGATAAAAGTAAATAAAGCCTGAAAATCCCAGTTTAACAGCCAGAAACGTTGACTTTGTTTGAGGATATATTTTTTGTAAAGTGCTTCATGTTGTTTGCTCCACAGTTCTGTCTCCACCGCCTGAATCGCTCAGTGGAATCTCACTGGATACTGAAAGCAAGGCCTCTGGGTAAGTCTTGAATAACATCCACGTGGATGAAGCGGGACACACAGTGTGAGGCACACTCCTGACACGAGGGTTTTTGCTCCACAGTGTGGTGAACTGGTTTGTGTCAGGGCTGGGTCTGAAGATGCCTCAGCCTGTTTCTCCATCCAAGGATGAAGCTCATGTAAGTTATGGGGAACAACAAAACCTGACTTTTCTACTTCTGTCATCTACTGATCTTTGTGTCCTCTGTTTCAGACCGTACCTGAAGTCATTCAGAAAGGTGAGTTGAGTTTTTCCATCTGTATCTTCCTGTCAATACTTTTTGATCCTGAGCGCCACAGTTCACAGTTCAATCAGCTGAATTAATATTCTGTGTTTTCTAATTCTAGAGAAAAGCGTAGATTTTGCAGAAAAGATTTCTTTAACAGAAGAGAGTGAACCCATCTCATTACCAGTAAAACCTCTTTTTTCATTTTGAACAGCTCCTCTGCATGAGTGTGACATTTGCAGACTGCTGCATGTTTGCTTTCTGTTGAAGCAGCCTCTTGTTTTTTCCTTATAGTTAATGAAGAGGTGTTTTGGTCGGACGGTCGGAGCCTAACTCAGTCCCTCTTCTCCTTCTGTTTCAGGGGGGAAGGCGCTGCGAGCCCCTTAAACAGCAGGAGGAGACGACTGGGGGATGCTCTGACCCGCACAGATAGACCAATAGGCTCATTGAACTGTCAGCAGACAATAGGCACTATAGGCAGCTGTGAATGAACACACATGAACATAGTAATATCTTAAACTCACCTTACTGCACTCTGTGCAGTTTAATATGAATGTATTGTAAACTAAATATAACACTGAAAATGTGTTTTTTTCCTGTAATACATTTTCTGTTTCATACCGGAGCTTTTAGAAGTTGCCCTTTGCTTGAAATTACTGTAGGCTGTGCACCCAAAATCATTTTAATGCTTTATCTGTTAAATTACTGTAACAGTGATGTCCAGTAATGGTTTGGAGATTACATTTGCAGCTCCAAAAATGGGCTGTGACATTACTGTAATGTACCCTGTGTCAGGGTACGTCGTATGTTCATGTTGCCATTTCACATCCATAAAAAACAGCAACAAGAGATACTGTAACAATCCTGATGTACTTACCATAGATTTAAACACCTTTTTATCCTTGATATGATGATTAAATGGCAGCTATGTTCAGTTATTATTGTGTGAGATGAGGACAGATTCTGTTCTGTGTCTTTAAAGGACCTGCATATTTAATTTTAGTCCTGTTTCTTGAGAATATTTTGGGGTTTTTTGCTTAAAGAAAGTTGATCTCAGTTTGGTTCTTGGTCATGTTGCTGTATATTTAAAACTTATCGTTAAGCAGAGCCTGCACAACTCAGTGTAAGACGAGCTGCAGTGTGAGGCTGGTTTGATCTGCGTATGTATCTGCTGTGTAGCCTTGAACTGTGAAATGTGGCCTGGGGGTGTGTTGTGATTTGAGAGAACCACGCTTGTCATGCAGCTGAATGTAGTAACACTGTAATGGAAGGAAGAAGTGAGAATAATAAAGGTTTGGTGTGTGAACTGATTTTGTGGTGCTTTCATCAATAACACCGATAACTGAGAGGTCTTCAAATCCTAACAACAGCAAAATTGCCTACCACCAATGAAATCGCAGCTTGAGTCACTTGTTAAGTCTGACAATCCTCACAGCCGAAAAGAATTATAATAGGATTATAGTAGTTAAGGTAAAATCCCCCAATTTTTCCTACCAAACAGTTCTCATGCTTATCGCCCTCTCACAGCATCAGCCAAACTCAAACCAGACATGGTGCTGGAAGACGTAGAGTCAGACAACGAGGGGCAGCAGAAACGTGCAGATCCTCCCAAAGCTCAAGCTCCATCTGCATCCCTGGTTCCACCATCACCCGCAACCCAGCAGCAACAGGAAGTGACACAATCCTCACAGTCGCTTTCAGTGGAGTCACAGAAATGCAGCGACGCCCCTCCGGAGCCACAGCCATCAGAGAGTGCCACAAAAGTATCTCTGGAAGATGCAGAGACCCAGACAGGCCGCTGGACGCCGTTTATTGAAAACATCAAGAAGGAGGCTGAAGGGGTGGCGTTGGCTACCATGGAGGAGCGGTAAGGATGGTGGACAAATGAAGGGAAACAGCTGCATCATTTATCAGATACTGAATGTTTCAATCCATCATTGTAGCACCTGGATGCTTTTTTAAAGATATTCTCTGCTGTCATATTTAATACCTTAAGACAATGAAAACGGCCAACAAAGGGAGATTAACCTGATTTAATGTGAGGCACGAGACTTTCTTTATCATCAAATGATATTTAGCTCATAGCGCAAGCATTTTGTCCTGTTTTTCCTTCAGTCTGCTTCAGGAGAGGATGGAGATGGCCCGGATGGCTGAAGAGGTTGCCAGGCAGACAGCTGAGATGGCTATTAGACAGATGGCCAGTGAGGGACAGTCCATCAAGCTCTCACTGGGGAGTCAAGAACTGCTGGAGGAGCCTGAAGCTGAGTAAGACGGTGTACTCAAAGCAAAAGTTTGTAGGTTTGCTCAGGTTAGCTTTGGCAGTGAGAGCCTCTTTGTGATTTGACGTGAGGCTCCATGTCCACTCTGACCAGGCTGCCGGTGCCGCTAGAAGAGGAGAGCGAGGTGGAGATCAGCAAAGCCCCAGAGTAAGAATTCAAATAAGAGCTTCCTGGTTGTTAACGTCGTTGTAGGACTTTGTGTGTGTCACTGTGCATATCATAGTAGTCTTGTGCTGTGCATAGCAGATGTGCATAAATGCTGATGTTGTTGCTACCGTTCCCCTGATTGATCCAGCAGCTTGTTGAAAAATAAGTAGCAATGCCCAATATAATATGCAGGTTACAGTCAGTACTTTTTTAGGTTATTTAATAGGAAGAAAATGATGTTGTACTCGTACATACACATAGAATAGTGTGTAACTGCATCTTCCAACAAAGTCATGCATTTTCATAAACTTTATTACTTTCTATACCTTTGGGCAGTTTAATGTGTGGAAGTCTGCAGGCCTGTGTTACAATCAGTTTCTAGCAAAGTGAATTTTATGTCCTTTTATTTATCCTGGTAAAAAGTGATCTTGACATTAAAAATGTGGTTTTTAAGGGAGTTTCAGTTTCAGCTTTCTTTGTCATATGCAAGTTAGCACAGGGTCAACACTGCAATGAAATGTGTTTGATGAGCAGAACGCAAATCTCTCAGCAGTATAAAACAGTATAACAGACTATTATACATATAAATATACACATGTATAAATAAAGACATTTTCAGGACTACATTTACAGAGAGACATAGAAAGTGACAGGTGGGGGGGGTGCACATAAGTGGCAGGAGTGAGCAGCAGTACAAATTTGAGCAGTACAAGATGGGCAATAGAAGTAGTAACAAATATACCAAAACAGTTTATTATAATGCAGAATAGAGAGCAGACACAGTAACGTATAGTGTGTATAGCTCCTTTGTAAATCTTGTTGACTAGAGTCTGTTTATCAATACAAGCAACGATATTAGACATCAAGAAATAAACAATCACTCTGTGTTTCGACAGCAGCGCGGTCATTTTGTTATCAGCAGGTCCAAATCCCGCGGGTTCTCGTTATGTGATCTTTGCATCGCATCACTGTGTCGTAGCAACCACAGCTTCCCTTGGCAACAGCGGACCCTCTTACCTCCGCGCGCCCGCCTCTCTTCCTCCTCTCAGCTGTTCCCCCGGTAACCTCGCGCACCTGCTGCAGCTGCTTCACGTCCCTGGATTAAAGATGGACGGACATATCGAAACAGAACCTTTTCCTCGTTGTTTTTCTCATATTTCTAAAATCACCTGATGCAGTTTATGCGTCTCAGCAGCCGAATTAACGCGTGTCGATGCTGGTGGACATTTTTCTGTCGGGACTAATAAAGGTAAACACAGCCCATTAAAAAAAACGTGTCTATAAAATGGTAAATAAAATGGTAAATGGCCTGCATTTGTATAGCGCTTTACTCAGTCCCTAAGGACCCCAAAGCGCTTTACACTACATTCAGTCATTCACCCATTCACACACACATTCACACACTGGCAATGGCAAGCTACATAAAAACGCAACGATAAAGGCTACAGAGTTCCTATTTATCATAACTAACGTTTTTCCTATTATGTGTAAACAGTAACTAATGTACAGAGTGAGCTTTTCTGCTACAGGTGGTCACAAAGTCGGTAAATTTGTGTTCAGAGAGAGAAAACAGAAGCTGAACTTTCTTCATCCACAATAAATATTTCTGATATCCAGTAAAAAGCGTGACGGTTTAAATGACTGTAACCTGGTTTATGTGTGTCATGTTGGAGCCTGCTGACAAATAAAAATAAATAGTAGGAACCAACTCTGTCATAATTAAAGTCTATAAAATGTGATTTTACTGTAAGAATCTGCCAACACAATCAGCTGTGATTTGGGTCACCATGAGAGGACAGCTGTGTATTCCCTCTCGCTCCTGGGACACCCAACAACCCGTCTCTTGTCCTGTTCTGCAGGAAGAACGAGAGCCTTCGTCAGGAGGAGAAGAAAGTTGAGACTGAGGAGCCCACCGTCAATGAGCCAGGTAGATGCAATTCAATTATATATTAAAAAAATGTTTTTATCATTAAGAAGAGTTTCTTTCATTCAGCGTGACATATTTACGTAACGTCAACATTCTTCTGAAAAGTATTTACAAATGCAGGACATTGTGCTGTCTGTATGATCAAAGGAAGAATGACTGACTGATTTCAAACCCTTATTGGATCTTAGAGCCGCAGGAGGAAGCCTCGACCTCACCGCCTCCAAGCAGTGAGCCAGTGGAGATTTCTGAGCCTAAGCCAGAACAAGCACCAGAAGCAGAAACCAAGACCTCAGAAGCTCCTCCAGAAGCTGAGCCCATCACTGAGCAGCCGCAGAAAAACGAAGACGACGGTCAAACTGCTAACGCTGACAAGGCTCCTGAAAAGGTAACGTTTCACATCCCGGGCCGTATCACTGCATTGCTCTTGACTCTGTTATGCTAAACTTAACTGCCCGACTGACTCAGTACAGCTAAAAAGATTTTTTTGAATTACTATTTAGAAATCTAATAATATTGTTCATTGGATATTTGATTATTAGTTCCCAACTGTTGTGCGTGTGTTTTTGTAGGAGGAGGAAGCTACTGGGGATGACTGCGGTGGTATGTACCATCTGCTTATTGTCCTTCAGGAAAGTCTCGGGTTGCTTATTTGACTGTAACGCTAGTTCATCTCTATGGACTGTAAATAGTAGATTCATTCACTGCTTGAGTGTGACTGCAGAGTTCATCTGGAGACCAGAAGTCTGATATTGTCATTCTTGACTGGCTTCATTGCTGTCTGACTGCCAACAGTGCCCTTCTCCTACTGTATCTGCGTGTCGCCCTCTCTCCTCTGTAGCTCCAGTCAGCTGTGATGCATTTAAGAGCTGCCTGATGCGCATTCCCTTCACCTCCGAGTGCCTCGACAACATCAACGCATTCTTCAAAGAGAACGGCATCACTCCTCCCCAAATACCTTCCGTGCTTAAACTACCCACCCGGCTGTCTGACTTTACCAAGTACTTACCCACCCTACCCCCAGAGATACGCCAAGAGCTCTCCCAGATCAGACTCACACAAGTTCCCCGAAATATCGCCCAGACTTTCACCGAGCTTTTGCCCCAAAGCTCGGAAGTCTCAGTCGGCCCTACTCTGTCCGGTATTTCCCAAAGCCTCTCAAACGTCCCGCAGAAGCTCTCCCGGTTTCCGAGCTTGGCGCGGCAGTATTTCACGAACATTCGGAACCACCTCAACAGCCTTATGCCTCAAGATGCCTAAGAAACAACAACAACAGCAAAAACAGAAACAAGACAACAGTCAGCAAGATGTAGAACTGAGCCGGCTCGTCCGACACTCCCCTCTCCCTCCTCCTCATCATCCACAGCTGCGATCCCGATCCCCTTCTCCCTCCTCCCCTAACAGCAGCATCCTCGAGTTGCCCAATGTGCCATCCTATCCACGCCTGCCACCCATCGTCAGCTCCCCTTCCAAGCAACCCAGACCCCTATCACATCAGCTGTCTGGTCTATCTAACCCAGCATTCTTCATTGAAGATGACTCAGACATTTCAGCAATAAGACCTGCAGGTGAATCCACATCAGTGTAGCGTTCACTGTCCTCTCACTCCTTGTACATCCTGAACTCAGTCATACTGCATGCGAGTAAACTGTTGTCTCGTCATATGTAACAGACTCTAAAATCAACCTGGCAGGTATCTGACGCTAAATTAAATACGAAACAAGCAGTAAAGGATGCTTGAGTTCAGATGTTTAGCTCGAGAGTGTGTGCAGGTTAAAAAGTAGCTCTTTGTGTTGTTAAAGTAGATTTTTGTGTCTTCTTGTGTTCCTCAAATAAGCTCACCTATGACCCCGAGTTTGCTAGTGCTCAGAACATAGACGGGTAAGGTAAAGAGCCGTACTGAGTTAAGGTGTTCGACAGATTGAAATATAGTGATGCCATCTATTTTCTACATCACTTTGATAAAATCTGTCAAATGACTGTTGACAGAAGTGTGCCAGTGAATCATGAGCCAGATTAACCAGATTGTTTGGCTTGCAAGATTAGTAAACTAGTCCTTCACTATCAGGGCTTTCTATACATGGCCTAGTTCACGCGTGAATCCTCTCGCATTAGCCCGTTGTAGGTCCCGCTAAATCGACCTTTCTCCCGGCCTGCCCTGCTCCTGCTTATACTTGTGACTGCTTTGTCTTTTGCGTTACTTGTTTTGTCTTTTGCATTACTTTCAGTAGTACGTGATGTTTACGTTGCAGCATCAGTTTTGCCTGTTTGCAGTGATGCGGTTGCCTTGACTACATGAAAATAAATGTTTATTTCTCCAGAGAGCTCCAACATCAGCCTTCGCCCAGCTGTTAATGTAGAGGATGTTGACTCTGATCATGAGAAGGGAGGAGGAGCAAAAGGAGGAGGAGGAGGAGGAGAAGGGGAAGAACAAATCCCCCAAATCCTCACCCCACAGGACCCAAAGCTTACAACCCTCACTGTTCCTGTGACCCCTTCAGGAGGTCGTCAAAGGTGAGCTAACAGGGGATTTATACTTCTGTGTTACATCTATCCCATAGGTACAAAGCCTACGCCATAAACTGACGTGGATGTAACTGCATTGCGCTTTGACCTAGTGAACAGCTGCTGTGATTGGTCTTTTCAGTACTGGGCTACGTTTTCACCACAGCTTTTGAATTTATCAGTGAGAGAATCTCAACAAATGGACTCACATATGTCAGAAAATTCCTGTTGGGAGATTTTCCCTTACACCTATTACAGTTGTTTTGGCAAAGCTGAAAAGCTTGAGGGACAATTTAATGCACCTAAAAAACCAAAAAACATTACACGGCCACGACAATGAGTGACGAGCCGGGAAAATAAAGTGGCAACATTTTCCATTTTTCCATCATGGATGGCTCCGCATGTGAAACACTGTGACATCATAAACACCACCATCCACTTACATAGTTTACACTATTAACACTGCTCTACAAATTCAGAGCAGAAGACTAAATCAGCAGTAAAACTGCACAAACATCTATATTTTTAATATTATCACTAACCAAAATAATTATGCTCTTAACTGCTTTGCTTCTATAAAACTTGCTGTAAGATTTAATTAAACACTAAATACTTTCTGTAAGCTCTAATTATAAATAATACAAAGCCACGTGTTGACTTTGTTAGCTGTTATTTTTGTAAAATACACTAAATGATGAAGATAAAAAGCTGTCCTGCTGTCTGAGCAGGTCAGGTTTGAAGTCGTGGTGGGAAATCGTGGATGCCACGTCCTCTGGGCTAAAGAGGAGAGCAACTGTGCAGCTTGTAATCAGTGCACAGTTGAAAAGTCTGTACCTCTGATGGTACGGGGGCAGATTAGTGCCCATAGCATGTCTGTGAGGGCACCGTTAATGCTGAACAATATCAACAGGCTTTGTTTTGCTTATTTTTTTCTGTGTCTTTAAATGCAGCTTTGGTTGTACATTGTCAACAGATTAGTGTGTGTTACATTTAACATTTTGCACTCACGTTTTGATCTCAGTTCATCTCAACTAAATATTTTTAACCCTTTTCTCTCCCCTTACGCTTTGCATCTACAGTAAAGGAGATAAAGAGTAAGGATACTCTTTGAATTGTACCTGTCTCCTGGGGCATTTGTGCACGCTCTTCCAACAGTGACCACTTCCACCATGACACTATAGATATATATGTGTATTTGTGTAGCATATATGCAATCCTGCCATTATATCTCATAACACAGAAATAAGAAGTAGACTCACTGGGATACATGATTCTGGGTGCGAGCTTCTTTTTGTCATGTGAAGCATTTTCATCCAAATATTTGTAGCAGCAAAAATAAAAATGCAGTTGTATAACGTTTCATCATACAAGACGTTCGCTGTCAGAATTGTCACATATGTCTTTCATTATTACATTTACCATTTTGGAGTGAAATGCTTCACACTTCCTACAGTCTGTTATGCTTTCTGTGATTCACCCTACTGCCCCCTACTGTCCATCTTGTTGCTCTGCAGTCTGCAGTCTTTCCAGAGTCACTACTACTGTTGCTTTTGTCTGTATTTTAGTGTCCTGCAGAGAAATGTACGTGCACTCAGAAATATATCCTATCCTTTCTGCACGTAAAAACTCTGAAAGCTGCCAAAAAATTACGCACACGAGGAAACCGGCACGTACAGTTTATGCAGAACACAGCAAACAGTTTGTTTTATGAGTCGTTTGGAAAGAGTGCTTCCTGTTTTGTGTTGCTGTGTCTTGTGATGTTCTGTTGTAAAGTGTGATGGTACTGTTTCTACTTTTGCACGGCTCTGTGCTTTTGGCTACTGTATGGTTGTTTTCATAACGTAGCAAAAGTCAATAAACAAATGCATCGCAATCCTGCGCTTGTATCATCACTGTGTCACCTACCTGTCACATTACTGTAGGTATTTAGCCTTCCTTCTTATCTGTGCCCTGGATTAACTCCACGTTTTTCCCTGCTTGAAACTCCGTTCTTCTGTTTGACAGTAGTGGAAGGAATCACAGGAGTGTCTGGACAAAGATGTAAGATTTCCGATCCTTTTTGGTGTCCTGCTACTTTTTCATCCACTTGCTAATAATTTATCCATGCACTTTCACATCTGAGTCCATGCTCACTTATTTATTCAGTCATTTCCATTTTCACAGTCATTAAAATGGATAGCTGCATGTAGCTTTTCTTTATTTTTCCTTACTTCTTTTGTCATTGTTTTCACCATAATCTACAGTGACATTAGGTTTTACTGTGTGAAATGAAAGAGAATAATGTGACTAAGGCAGCACAGTCTCAAAGTTAAAAGTTGCCCCGTCTGCCTGACTTTGACAGCAGGAGGCTTCATTCTGAAAGTGAGGATGACGATGAAGAGGGAAACATCCCCGTCAGAGCCTGGCCCAGCCAGTCCAGCCTGCACAGCACAGACGACGTGTGAGCGTGCACACACCAAGATAAATAAGTGACATAAGAAAAATCAGCATCATCTAAATAAATTTACGGCTCTGTGTCCAAGTCTGAAAGAACGTCCAGCATCTTCTGCCAGTCAGACCAGCACGGTGGTCAACGAGAGACTTCAGGAGCTCGTCAGGATGTTCAAGGAGAGAACGGAGAAGGCCAAGGAGAAACTCATCGACCCAGACAGCTCGGATGAAGACAGCATTATCACCTGTGAGTCTCACACACAAACTGAACTGACACATGTTTGAGAAACAAGTCGAAAAGATTTGCCAGTACATTTCAGTTCGTGTGGATAGTAGCATGTGTGTGTGGATGTCACAGTGCACTTCAATTCCAGGTACAAAGAGTCTTGAGCCTTGCACAGCCATGAAAGCTGCCACTCAAACACAAGACTGATAAAATTACATAAAACTGCCCAGTGACTGTCACACACAGGTGAGCAGCTTCTGCCACCCACTCCTCAGCCACCCACAGAGTTTTACCCACAGTGTCCCTCATTCATCCCTCAGTGAATGCCTCACTTCCACTATGTAGTTAAGCCCTTCCCAAAGTAGCTTCTTGTAGGTCACAGTCTTAAAGACAAACAGATAAACCAGTGCGTTGTTTTTAGCTAGGAGGTTTGTTTTATAGAGAAATGTCAACATGTGCAGATTTGTGACCCCAGGAAGCTGCTAAAACGTTACAGCCAATGGGATCCTAATAAACTAAACCAAACTAAGGTCTGTGTGCACACATGTGCCACAAACAACTCGGACAACAGGCTGATCGGGTTTTCCCCTTTTTTTGTCACGACTGCTTCTAGCTACATTTAGCATCTGTTATTATAGCACCCAGTGAGGAGGTGGTCATGTAACAAACACTTTGTGTCACTTTTAACTATGCTAAAGTCCAACATGTCATCTGTGGCACCCTGTAAACAGCTGTAGTGCTGCGTGTCATGTGGTCTACTTGAAGACGGATAAACCTTTAACACTTTATTTGTTCCAGTAACCGATTTTTATATAAATGTCTACCAAATGCTAAGAAGGTAATAAAGCTTTGCTGAATCTTATCTTTAAGGCACTCTTTTCTTCTTTCCTTTTGGCCCTTCCTTCCTCAAGCTCCTCCTCAGCCTCCAGCTGCTCAGCTCGCTCCTGGAGCTCAGCCGCCAGATGAGAAAGAGACGCAAGCAGGTCCGTCAGGAGGCGGAGGAGTAGAGAGTGGAACAGAGGAGGGGCATCCTGGCCGTTGCTGCAAGGTGAAAACACCTTGGTGGATACGAGCCTGTGTGCGATTCCGTTTCCCCGCCAGCATCGACCCTTTCACCAGTGAGAACCCAGCGAATACGTCACCCTCTGCCGCCTTCAGTGTTGTGCTGGACAATTACTGGAATCATACCTCACACACACCCACAGGCTAAGCCACACAATTCTGACCAGATATTTCTGAAAAACAACTCCACACGCATTTATCAAGTGCTTTGATTCTTATCTTTAAAGGAAAATAACACAAGAAATATGATTACATCTTGTGAGGTTTGGGAAAAGGTCAAACGACTGCAGTATCCCGTTATTTACAGAAACCCGTGTTTCAATCATCAACCATTTACTTTTTTTAAGACTTTCTCTTTTCTTATTCTTTTGCATGTTTTCTTTAATAGTACTTCGATCTTGCATGGTGGTAGCTGATGCTTTCTTAGTTACAGATCCAGTCTCTCCTGGTTTACACTCTGCACCCCTGTGAACTGTCCACTCACTTAATTCCCTGATTTCTTCCTCTTGTCAGACCTGATGTACGTGCTGTGGATGTTTTTGGTATCTCTGGCCTGGAACTGGAACGTGTGGTTCATCCCGGTGCGCTGGGCCTTCCCCTACCAAACCCCGGACAACATTTACTACTGGCTGTTAACCGACTACCTGTGTGACCTCATTTACATCCTGGACATCGCTGTTTTTCAGCCGCGCCTGCAGTTTGTGCGTGGAGGGGACATAGTGGTGAGTAAGTCAAAGGAGTAATGTGGACCCTTGTTGTAGTTTAAGAGTATAATTGTGCACATTTTGCTTTGCTTTCGTTACAGTGTGACACAAAGGAGATGAGAAAGAATTACATGAAAACCAAACGTTTCAAGGTAAAACATTAAGAAAGTGAAGTACATGTCCAATGTTGTGTTTTCTTTGCATTTAAAGGGTAGAATCAGTCATTAAAGTGAGATCCTGTCGTCTCATTTCCAGTTTGATGTGGCCAGCCTTGTTCCCCTTGAGCTCTTCTATTTTAAAACTGGCATCAACCCTCTGCTTCGCTTACCACGGCTGCTGAAGGTGAAACCCTGACACCACACACCGAACGTTTCCTCCAACAGTCTCAGTGCTTGCTCATTTCCTGGGCTCTACATCACCTTTAGTTTTAGGAATCAGTCATTTAGAGTTTCATCACAGTTTCAAATACTAAACTCTACAAATATTTTCCTTCCATATCTGCAGATCAACTCCTTCTTTGAGTTCAATGATCGTCTGGAGGCCATCTTGACCAAAGCCTATATCTACAGGTCAGCGTCAGACTGCGTTGGTCGTGTCCTGATATGTTAGCACTCGAGTGGCAGGAAAAAATTGTGACTGTATTGTCCTCATTTCCTTTTTGAAATAGTTTTCAGAGACATAAAAAGCTACCGTGTCACAGGTGAACCAATCTGCTGTTAGATATGCATTTCACACATTTTGCTATGTTTTCCATCTCTTAGGGTGATTCGTACCACCACCTATCTTCTTTACTGTCTGCACTTTAATGCCTGTCTCTACTACTGGACCTCTGACTTCATAGGACTGGGACTGACTCAGTGGGTGTACAATGGCGAGGGTAACAGGTTGGTGGGCTGTTTTTAGTAGCGGCCATGTGTTTTTTAACCAAATGACTGCTGCTTTGAAGATAAGAACATGTTAAAACTGAGTTTTTCCTTTTCTCTCCTCAGTTACATTCGCTGTTACTACTTCGCAGTGAAGACCCTGATTACCATTGGGGGTCTGCCAGATCCCACCACCCTGTCTGAGATCATCTTCCAACTCATCAACTACTTTATTGGAGTCTTTGCTTTCTCAATCATGATTGGACAGGTAGGCGTACACGTGCCCCTCATGTACAGTGCCATGAAAAACTCTTTGCCCACCTTCCTGATTTCTTTTTTAAATATTTTACTCACACTTAAATGTTTCAGATCATCAAACAGATTTTAATTTTACACAAAGATAACCTGAATAAATTGAGTTCAGTTTCACTAACCGTACCCAGGCCTGACACTAGAACGTGTCTGACCAAGTCCGCTAACAGAAAGCAGCTCATCACTGCACGATGTAAACAAACATGAAAAAGTCATTGACACCTGTCAGTCTGGAAAGAGTTACAGCGCATTTCTAAGGCTTTGGGACTCCAGCGTTAAAGAGCCGTTATTCACAAATGGAATAAACTGGAAACTATGGTGTGTTATGGCCCTGAGCATATTTTGGATCACGTTGGCTGGATTTTGTTCTGTGTCCTGTGCCTTTAAGAGTCTCTGCAGGTCCTTCCTGATTGGAGAGCTGGCAGCTGCTGATTGGTTCCATCATCAAGTGGCTGTTTTAAAAATCCTCTCCAGCAGTTGTTCCCTCTGAGCTGTCTTTGCCTCCAAACCTTTTTCTGTGATAAACTTTTGTGTGTGACTTCAGAGAATTGCTAGGTTTTGTATACAGTGTGTAGATGCTTTCACTTGTAAATACGCTCTGAAGCAGAAGGGGTGGACTGCCTTCTTTCTCTTGTTTATTCAGTTAGGGAGTTAGCAGTAGCGCTTGTCTTGTATTTGGTAGCGCCTCCTTTTTTAGAATAGCTTGTTTGTTATTTTGGCCTTTGTTCACCCCGGAGTTAAAGCTTTCAGTTTTTGGTAGCAAAAAATCACCTTAACCTGTAAATTGGCTTCTGGATATGGCTTTGGGGACCGGGGCGGGGTCACCTATCTTTTAACCTTCATGTTGCATTCCTGTACTCCTAGACCAGGACGTAACGGGTGAAGCTTCCAAAGGAGTGAAAAAAAGTCTTGATGATTCTCAAGACTTTGGGGAAATATTGTGTGGACTGGCGTAAGACTAACACACAACATCATACAAACAGTCCATCGTGGTGGTGTGATGGTCTGGGGCTGCTTTCATGATGAAACATTTAAATGTGACAAATATCAAAAAAGAAATCAGAAACGGGGCAAATGTATGTAACATTAAAAGCTTGTGATTGTTTCGGGACACTAATGATCCTCATTTTCCTCATTTGTCTGTCAGATGCGCGATGTTGTTGGTGCAGCTACAGCAAGTCAAACCTACTACCGGAGCTGCATGGACAGCACTATTAAATACATGTCCTCCTACCGCATCCCGAGAGACGTCCAGAACCGTGTCAAAACCTGGTATAACTATACCTGGCAATCACAAGGCATGCTGGGTAAGGAGGGCGTGATATATTTGCATTCATCTTGCGCATCCAATGTTTCAGTCATACCTAACAATTTGCTTCTTCCTTTACCGTCCAGACGAGCAGGAGCTGCTGAATCAGCTGCCAGATAAAATGCGTCTGGACATAGCGATAGATGTCAACTACTCCATTGTGAGCAAAGTCCCTCTTTTTCAGGTAGGAATTAAAAATACAAAATGTAGAACATACTGGTAGGCTTCACTTAATCTCACTTTTTAAAATACTTTTATGCATCTACAGAAGTGACGCCGAGGTTGTTTTATTTTGGCTTTCCCTCCTAACAGGGTTGTGACAGACAGATGATTTTCGACATGCTGAAAAGCCTGCGCTCTGTCGTCTACCTCCCAGGGGATTATGTCTGCAAAAAGGTACACGTGCTTCTTTCTCCATGTTCTGGTGTATGAATAATGTCAAATATTTTCAGTTTGCTGTTTTTTTGCTTGATCTCTGTATAAACACCTGGCTCGGGTATTTCACTTGTCTAAGGGCGAGGTGGGTCGGGAGATGTATATCATAAAGGCGGGAGAGGTGCAGGTGGTTGGAGGCCCAGATGGGAAGACTGTATTTGTCACTCTTAGAGCGGGATCAGTCTTTGGAGAAATCAGGTAAACAATGGTGCACAATGAAGAGTAAAGGTAAAAAAAAAAAATATTTTCAAACAAAGTTACAGATTACAGTGATTTCACACATACAAACAAGTATAGAGCCAAAAAAGATTGCAGTATGAGAAACGTTATTAAAATAGTGCCGCACCTGCTGTGTGATGCTCACACTCCAAGGTCCCAGAACCAATTTTATACATCAAGCCAAACCATTACATTTATAGAGAAATTCCTTTTTCCTGAAATGTAAAAATGCCTTTAAAAAAAAAATAATAAAAAATGCTGTTTTTAACCACAGTGCTCTTTGTTTGGTAGCTTGCTTGCAGTCGGCGGGGGTAACAGGCGCACAGCCAATGTGATTGCTCATGGCTTTGCCAATCTATTCATCCTGGACAAAAAAGACCTGAATGAGATCCTGGTCCACTATCCGGAGTCCAAGAAACTGCTGCGCAAGAAAGCCAGGTTGAATATGAATAGAAATAATAACACTTTTTCCTGTATTTGTCCTGTATCTGTACTGTATGATCCCCCCTTATTGCCAGCTCATCCAAAGCTTCGGTGCTGTCGGCCACCCATTATCAGCTCAAGTAGCTATGACTATGCAGGGCAGCTTGAGTTTCCCCCCTTTTTTCTGCTCACAGTTGTCGTTAGCCTGGTTATCCTTGTCTCAAACACAGGAAGATGCTTAACAAAGGAAAGAAACCTGAATCTAAAGAAGAGGCTAAGGAACCCCCTCAGGTACCATCAGCTCCTGTCAGGGCAGAGACGCCCAAACTGTTGAAAGCAGCTCTTGAGATGACGGAGAGATCGTCGGGACTTAAAGGAGCTTTGGCAAAAGTCAAAGAGAAGACGAACAAGTCCAGCATCTCCTTACAGGTAAACATGATCAAACCCTGAGCTAACCCAGCAAGTCATCTACTTTAAATAGAAGATTTATTTACTCTCCTCTTCCCTTCTCAGCCGTCGATCTCCTCCCCCCTCCCCCCTCCATCCCCTGCCTCCAGCTTGGAACCTGACAGGGAAGTGGACACGCCGTCACCCATGTCTGCCGGCTCTCCGACATTTCGCTCTGCTTCCCGGTGTCGGTACTCTGCGATGCCTCAGTCACCCTCTGTGTGCCACAGTGACACAGTCACAAAGGAGCCAATCGGTGATGATGAAGGAAACGGGAAGAGGAAAGAAAAAAAGTCGTGATTACTTTCTATTTAGTTCAATTTATTTTCAGTTATATAGCGCCAAGTCCCAATAGCTGCTGCCTCAAGGCTCTTTAGACTTTAGGGTAAAGACTATGATATTAGAGAGAAAACCTCAATAATCAGGTTTCCCCCCCTATGAGCAAGCACTGTGGTGACAGTGGGAAGGAAAATCGAAGCAGTCTGTTGGATGGTTTGGCGTTCACTCCTTTAACAGGAAGAAACCTCCTTGAGCAGAACCAGGCTCAGGGAGTGTCTCAATAGTAGTTTGAATGATTGTTTCTTATAAAGCAAATAAAATTTATATATATATATATATATATATATATATATATATATATATATATATATATATATATATATATATATATATATATATATATATATATATATATATATATATATATATATATATATAACAGTAGTGGATATTCTTAAAACTTTCTGAGAAACTCATATAATTAATATTGTTAAGGAAGTTTCGAATTGATTACTAGCCAGTATATATATATATATATATATATATATATATATAGATGATAACAAGTAAGACTGGTTTCTGAGTTTTACAGCTGGGGTGGACGAGGCTATCAGGCTTTCAAATGACAAAATCTGTCATTAATAGACTGGTGTGAAAAATTGCTGCCACACCGCCCCTATTAGAATGACTCGGGGTGTTGATTCATTTTAAACTACATACTCATCCTGCAAACCAGGTTTCTGTAAGGCAGAGTGTATGTTGATCACATGTACTAACAGAGACTTGGACAATATTTAATAATCCACATTTCACTGTTTTACTCTTTGGTTCAGATGTGGATACTGTATTGTTCTTTCTTTGTGATTTTTATCATTTTGGTTTGTTTTTTGTCTGTTTGGGACTGACACAGTCTCAATGGAGATGGGTTTTTGGGGGTAGCAGGAGGAGAGAAGCTGCAGAGAGGCGTGACTAAATCTCATCTGGATAGTCATATTTTGGGGTTTAATAAATTGGTCCATATTTCTAGAAATGAGAGCTGCTCCATCCAAAGTAAATGGATGCCGTCTCTCCTAACAAGCAGGATTGAACTTGTTGTCTTTCTGTGAAACAGGAAAGGACAAAATGTTTGGTCTGATTGGGGAGGGACCAGAGAAAACTACAGAGTCCGCTGTTGTTGTCTGCTGAATGTTTACTATCAGTCCCACGATTTCCGGCCCATTTTCTTTTTACGTAAAATCAACTATTGTCATGGAGACACTTGGAGGAGAGACTCTTGGATACTGTATTGTTCTTTCTTTTGTGATTTTTTATGTTTAAGTTGTTTGGTCAGGTTTTGGCTTGTTTTTTGTCCGTTTGGGAGCCGGACATGTGAAAGTAAATTCTGATTGATGCCTTAAACAGTCTGACTTGTTGTCTGTGTTGTGTTTGGTGTATGCCTTAAATGTTGATTTGAACAAAATTTGAACAAAGATACTGGGTAAGGTTGTAGCAACATCTCTTAACTGCAGTATATGTTACACTTTGCTTTACAATTACATATATATTATGTATCAAACAGTTTATCACTATTTACTAAGATGTAGCCTACTGATGTAATTAACCTTACTACAGTTGATCTTTTTATGTTCATGTTTTCTTTTCTTTTGTACAATAATGTAAATATATGTTTTTTTTTTATTTATATAGCTCGCACACAGTTTAATTTTAAGTCACTGTGCTGTTTGTGTTGTCACAAGACGTACAATAACTTTAGAAATGCAAAATGTTTCATTTGTGCTGTAAATGCTTGATATAGTCGCACAGCAGTACTTTTGTATAGATGTACTAACTGTAGCCACAAACCAGCTAACCACACTGCCAGACGAGCTATAGAAAGGAATCTGTGTCTTCAGTATCATCAACAAAGGCCTGTTTTTTTTCGAGTTAATTTTATTGAAATAAATGAATTTTAGCATCTGTCCTTGTCTTTGACTTGTATTAAAGGTAAAAAGAAAAAAAAAGACATCCTGAAAAGTTAAAACCACAAACTGAAACTAAACTAGATGAACTAAACAGGAAACAACAGGATGTGAAACCAGTTAGTTCTGGTGGCTGAAACAGCTAACCACAGACCAGGATCTGGTTCTTGGTTCACTCAAGTTCAAATCAAGAACAAATTTGACATACATTTTTACTTGATGCACTTCCTGGTGTTTGTTCCAACATATTTTAACTTTACTGATACTAAACTGGAGGTTTGTAGTATTTGTTGGGGGGAATGGGGCTTGAATGATAAATCTAGTTAATCGGGATCTTTCCGTTTTCATTTTCTTTTCTTTTTTTGCAGGTCAATACATGGGTTAATTAATTCTTAATGGCCAATCCCAAAAGTTAAGTTGCAG
>NC_052948.1:1587359-1654859 GCF_013358895.1 Oreochromis aureus
CCATAGCGCGAGGTCTGAAGTCACTGACGCACCTCTCATTGTCGCGGGACTGGAGGATCACAGAAAAAGGTTCCCCCCCATGCATGTTCTTGTGTTTTTAACTAAAATTGTCACCCAGTGTGATCATTTTTATATTTAATATCATCTTTGGAGTGATCGTAATCATGATGATGGAACAAACTAAAAGCAGCAGCTTTAAGGGTAAAACAAACAAATTAATCAGAATTTTTCTATTTGAATAGAACCGCAAGTAAGTTTATTATGCTCGGTTATTAGTTTGACGCTCGCAGCTCATCACACTGCCTCCCTGTGATTAATATTGTGTTACCAACAGGCCTGTCTGACCTGCTGTTGTTGCCCTCCCTGCGGTCTCTGGACCTGTCCGAGTGTCTGCACATCAATGGAACGGAGATGGTGAAAGGCTTAAAGGGATCCGATGCTGCCAGACGGCAGCTAGAGACGCTCAACCTCAGGAGCTGCACCTACATCAGGGTCGGTCATTGTCCGTGTCGCCGCGCTTCATTTGGTTTAAAACGGATGGAAAAATCTTAGCTTCCTGCCTTTCTTTTAGGATCCTACAGTTTTCTTTCTCGCCCAGCTGCTTGGGGACACTCTCTGCGAGCTTGACCTGACTTCCTGCAGTAATGTGACTGACCTGTCTGTGTGCGCCGTCGCCACCTACCTGCAGAAGCTGGTGGTGCTGCGGCTCGGCTGGTGTAAAGAAGTGACAGACTGGGGTCTGCTGGGAATGGTGCAAAGAGCCAAATGTGAGCCTGACGAGGAGACGGTGAGAATCACGGCTTTGTGTTTTTGTTCTGCGCTAAGCACGTGTGGTTGTTCTTATAATAATTTGCTCTAACAGGGAGACAAGGGGCCCAGGTTCACCCGGACTTTTGGCAACATGGGCTTCTTTAAGCCTCCTTGCTTGCCTTTCGAGGAGCGACCCAAGCTAGTGACTCCGAATGACCTGGAGCAGTTCAGAGTGCAGGCTGGAGCTTCTCTTTTAGCTCTCAGCAGGCTGCAGGAACTGGACCTCTCTGCCTGCTCCAAACTCACGGACAGCAGCATCACTCAGGTAAGGACGGGCAGCGGAACGTTTGTTTGGAGCGGAATGCAAAATATTTGAAAAGTTCTGTTCTCCTCTCTCAGGTGATGCGTTTCCCAGATCTCCACCATCTGTCTCTCTCCATGCTGCCGGAGATCACCGACGACAGCTTAGTGTCGACGGCCCGCCACTGCCGCAGTCTCACTAGTCTCGCGCTCAGCCACTGCCCAGGTATCAGTGACCGCGGCGTGGCGCAGGCTGCGCCCTACCTCCCCAGACTGCAACATCTCTACCTCTCCTGCTGTAATAACATCACCGATAGGTGATTAGCACACACGCCTCGCAAGTAGCAGCAGCTCATCGAAAAGTCATCGAATTCTTACGCTGTTTGCACTCTAAACCCTGCAGATCCCTGCTCCTCCTGGTGCAGCACTGCAAACGTCTGAGGACGCTCGACATCTCCAGGTGCAACAACATCTCCGCAGCAGCAGTGGACCTCCTCCAGACACGGCTGCCCTTCCTGGAGAATCTCCACTACAAATTCATAGGTGGGGCTGATCTTAGCCTAACCCTCTGACAGGCTGACTGAAGATCCTGAGAGGCTGCTGGGACCAAAGTCTGCTCTCAGCTGAGCTTTTTGCACATGTCAATATTTTGTACAAGAGAGGAAAAAAAGACTTGCAAGTTTACAGCAGGACCTAATTATGTCATCTGTTGAGTAAATATTTGCTCCTTTGTGTGGAGTAGGAATCACCTTTACAAACCAGGCCGAGGCAGTTTGGACCAAATGTTATTTTTAAAGATTTCATCAAAGTGCAACACACGAGCACCACAGGAAGAAGAAAATAGTCAATATTTAATATGTATTTACTGTTTAAAGAACAAGAGAACTGGTTCTTTATATTTAAATTCTTTGAGGTGCTTTTAAATGAAATACTGCTGTCACAGACGTAGAACATCAGTTGTTGATTATAGAGATTGTTGTAGACTACTGATGCCAACGACACTCCATTTCCTATGTTTCTAATGCTGACAGTCTTTGCTTGTTTGCTCAGTGATGTTGTTAAAAGCAGGATGTAGGATGGGACACTTGGATGCTGCTAAAGCAGGAAAGAGCTGTGGAGTGAAAATGTTTCTCCATCCTTATCGTTTAGATTAAAATAAAGCAAATCAGGGTTTTAATTACCAATTGCTTTTCAAAAAACTGCCAGAGTTGATTTGAAATATGATAGAGTGTCAGATGTTCTTGGAAAGGGAGCATCATGTCAAAACTAGCAAGTTTCATTTCCACTCCAGCCCACTGTGTACGCTGTTATAGCACTGAGACAGAGGGAGTACTCATCATGGACCAAAGGTGTGTCTTTTATAAATAAACCAAAGTTTGTTTTTTTTTGCTGTATAAATCAAAAAAATTTTTATTCATGTGAATTAAATCAAACCACATGATTCAACGTGCACATTATCCCAGAGGTCAGTGTGGAGGACAGCTGTGCTGAAATGAAATCAATCCCCTTACAGAAAAGAATAAAATGAAAGCTGTCAGTTCTCAGTAGCTCCTCCAGGTGGCGCCACTGAGTGCTCGGCGAGTGTAACGCTCTGAGTCACATTATAAAACAAGCCATGGGCAAAAAGCATCAGTTTTAAAGTTACAATGAAATTTGATCCAAAAAGACAAAAATCATCCAATGCATGTGGTACCGTGTGATTGTGACAGAGGGACATGTGCACGTTTGCAACAAAGATTAAAAATCATTTAATGCATCTCTGCTCCGCAGTCACTGAGCTGCTGAAATCCATATGAAGACGAGTGCCTGCAGGTGCATGAAGCGACATACTGTGAAACACTGCACACCTGCTGTATGTCTGTGATGTGCTGGAGAATAAATGACGTACCGTGTTGTAAGAAAGCACGTTGTTCTAGTTAATGCCCTCTTTCAAAAAAAGCAACAGAATGATACCAGGAACAAAAAGCACAGCCTTTCCACGCGAGTATTCCTCACACACATTTAGATAATGCAAAAATATAAAATGATTGTAAAACAAGTGTAAAGTACCATTACTTGAGTGGTTATATTAAAAAGTAGATAATTACATTTTCCTCAGTACCTGTGTGCAGGTTTCAGTGCAGGGAGGAACAGACGTGCATCACACTGCGATTCACTCAAATGCAAACACTGATCGAGTCTCAACCTTTTTCCTGCTTCTGTTCCTCGTTTCACTTGGATGTTTTAAAAATCCATAAGAAAACTCAAGCGTCAAAGTTATAAATCTGTGATTAAGATGAAAAGCACGTGCAGGCACAGCTCAGACCGCAGCCCACACAAACGTCTCATTTCACACATACACATATTTACACATTCACACGTGCGCGCTCATTGTTCCGTCTGGCTGAAGTCGTAGCAGAAGTTGAAGTTGCTCGGAGGTTTGGGAACGACCGGAGCGTTGTCGGGTATGGGAACGTTCTCCAGATCTAGGAGGCGGAGCTTAATCTCCATAGACAGGAGGATCTCCAGTTCGCTCCGCATCGATTCGCTGCTCATCTCCCGGCCGAGGAGCACGCTCAGTCCGTCCGTCCACAGGCAGAACTGAAGACGTAGTGGAACCCGGTTAGATTTTGTTTCTTCACTGTATATGACAAAGAAACTGAAGGAGGTAACGTAGAGCAGCGTTTAGACTCACGTCGGTTCTGGACGGGGCGATGAAGTTCAGGCTGTACTCCTCTACGTCGTACGTGATGCTGAATGCCAGATCGAGGACCTCCTACAGAGAAAGCTCAGTGAGACATTCACCCCGTCCACTCTGCCGCACACTTATTATCAATCATTACCAGTAACAAGAATTATTGTTAAATAGAAAAAAGCTTGAGAGCATCAGAGACATCCCAGTGTGGTTGGGTGAGGATTTCACGCTGGAGAGACCACATCTCTCACCTGGCCTGGGAACACCTCAGCGTGACCCCAGATACCCTAGAGGAAGGGAGGTCCAGGCTTCTGTGCCCATCGATGGATGGATAGATGGACCTGCATCTTATTTCCTTTCTATACTCAAGTCATGTTTAGTTTCTCTCCACATTTCTCCCTTGGCTGTCCACACCACCTACAGCGGGAGGTAATCACCATGGTACTAACAAGCAGGTGAAGCAGCTGACCTTATTCTGTTTGCCTTTGTTCTCCTTCATGTGAGGACAATCTTTACCCGTCAGCAAGCCTTTGATATCTGCGACTGGAACTGAAGAGGAAGCATCAAAACACAGATATGGTTAAAATACTTCAGACAATTAAAAATAATCTCAATAAAAACTACATGTAGGAGCCATATTAGTTCCTCTTCCTATTGTGAATAATAAAGGGTTGTCAGTGCCAACCGGTCGCTGCTCCCTGAGTCGGAGGTTTCTTCCTGTTAAAAGGGAGTTTTTCCTTCCCACTGTCACCAAAAAAGATTGTTGGGTTTTTCTCTGTATGTATTATATTGTAAGGGTCTACCTTACAATATAAAGCACTTTGAGGCGACTGTTGTTGTGTGCTGTATAAATAAAACTGAACTGATCAGCCTGAGGAGCGGCTCATGTTCAACACACCTGCACTGTTCTGCACTTTGTATCAGGGTTTGCTGGGCATGCTTGATGATTATTAAGATTTATTAATGAGCATAATAAACTGGAATTCCAGACATGACAATTTCTCACAATTTAATTTAAATGGATAAACCTAAGCATGAATATGGCTCTGTGCTAATGCTGTAAACATTCAGGGAGACCAGAAAAAAACGACACCAGAGCAGAAAGCCTTCGTATCCCTGCAGGTTTTGCAAGCACTGAGACGATTGCACATTCCTCTTTAACATTTAGAGTCTGACTGAAACTAAACGGCTGTTTTGCTGCATGAGTTACCGCCGTTTGTTCATGTGTTCTGTTCATCTGTTTGGTGTAGAAAAACTGAACTCACTCTTCTCCTGCAGTGTTTCTATCGGTGGATTTTCCGTGTCTTCCTCCACATCGCCGTAGTGAAGCATTTTGTGATTGGGTGACAAGCGACAGTACCACAGTTTATCTGAGGAGACAAAGACGCGGGTTAGCCTGACACGCTCAGTCTGCCGTTTGCTGCACGTGAGCCTGTGAGCGCTCGCCTCTCACCCTGTCTGCGTCGGCTGCTGATCTTCCTGAACATCGTGCCCTGACACAGCCTGTTGAGTCTCTGCTGCCGGATCAATTCCAGCAGCTCTGGCTTCAGCCGCTCTTTGAGTTCACTGGAAAGAAAAGAAGCCAAGAGCTATAAAATTGTTTTTAAAAAAAGTCACAAGCACTTTTCTCGTTGTTCTAAGACATAAATCGTCATTATTGCCCAGGTGACATTTACTTTTTTCCACAGGAAATTCAAATCCAATCAAAAATCAAGCAGCAGAACTCTGTTACACTGAGTGTTTAGTTACAAACAGCTACATAATAAACACCAGTATGACCTGCTGGTTGTTCCATAAGGGTGGAAACTATTTGGAGTTGTCAGCAGAACAGCTGATCGGACAGTTTAACAAACCACAAACTCCATTTTTATTGAATCGTTTCCAGAATGTGGGGTCAACACACGGGACGCTCAGCCAAACTGTGTGTGGATCACTAACACACTGAACCTGATAAGTGTCCATCAGCTTTTTAATGTTAGCTAGTTTATTTCAAAACAAGCTTCTATTCTGTTACAAATCTGATCTTTGCATGACTGAATCAGTACGGACAGCGTGAACTCCAGACCTCGACATTTCCCCGACGTGCAGAAAGTAAATGACTTAAACTGTAAAAGGCAACAAGTCAATCTGGGAACCAGTGGGCGATCATCTGATCCAATGAATGCTGGTAGCTTTTAAACAACCTATCCATTTATCACACCGCGGTGGGCCTCGGGTCACTGCAGTCCAGAGTAGGAGAAGAAAATGCACAGATGGATTTACCATCTGTGCCCATTCGAACATGACTGTACAACACCACTCATCTATAACCAGTAGACCAGTAGACCTGGCTTCTGCCTACAGATAGACAAACATCCGTTTATACACACTATAAGACAGTTGGTGCACATGGCAACTCCTTTAACACAGACCGGTACGCAGCACGTAAACCTGCTGATGCTCACAGTACGGGTGGAGCCAGAGTCTCTTCCTGGTGCAGCCGTTCCGTCTGCCGCAGTTTGAGGATCTCGCTGTAGTTGAGAGCGTTAACTTTGTTCTTGAAGAGCTCCAAGGAGGTCGGCTTACTCGACAGAGTCCTGGTGATCTGCTCCCTCACCACCTGCATCACCTGAGGACAGATATGGGAGCACAGACAGGTTACATGCTGTTACGCACTGGGAGACGCATGGAAGCAGGGATTGGTGTTTCACGCCTTGGCTTTGACATAACCAGGGGATGTCAACCTGCCTATTTAACACGTTTGTGCACAATGGTTGAACATTATTCCTTCATGTGGGCAGAAGAAAAACAGACTCGCTCCAGGAGCCGGTCAGTGATCAGTGCCATATCCTCTCCACGCACTCGCTCACATGATGGCCTTGCTTGCATTTGTCAAACGGTGCGATCACAACTTCCTTGACCTTAATGTGACTAAGACTAAGGAGTTAATCACTGGTTACAGGAAAGATGGCGGTAAACCGCAGGCCAGAATCATACACAGTGAAACTCCAAATTGTGGACTTGTAAATATTTGGGAACGCTGCTCGACTCGCAGCTTAAATCTGATATAAACACGAGAGTCTGCGGTTAAACAAGGACAACAAAGAATTTACTTTTTGCAGAAGCTGAATATTTTCAGTGTTTCTAAAAATATGATAGAATTTTTTATCATTCTGTTATTGCAACACGTTCTTCATGTGTTGCTTTAATGAGCAGGATGTGAGTAGCAGGAACAGTGTTAACAGTATACCTGAGCTCTCCTGGGAAGAAACGCGTGGCTCAGAAAGAGTGTCACGCACCCTCCAGACAAAGAAACTGCTCCTCAAAGTCCTTCACACGTTCTTCTATTAAGCTGCTGAATGTTACATGTAAAGAGTAATAGTTTGTTCTTGTCCCGTCTCTTATTTGCCACAGCTCACCTGTCGGTCCGTGTGTGGGGTTCAGGGGGTTGAGGTTAGGAGCAACCCCCCTCAAGCTCTCGATTTCGGTCTTGATTTCTGCTTACGGAATAAAATGATTTGGTGGCCATCAGAAGTTAGTGAGGGTGGTCTCCACCTACGCAGCCACCCTCGGAAAAAACCCAGCAGCTACTTTAATGGTCTGTATTGATACATACTGGAGGTGTCAACACTCGTAAGGTCGTCGTCTTTATGTGGGAAACAGTTCGTGCTGAGCTGCTCGATGACAAACTGACTGTGGTTTCTATTGTTACCTGTAAAGTGTTTCTTTAGTTCAACTTTTACTTTATTTTTTTGTTTTTATTGAGATGGTGGTCAAACTGAATTGCCCAGCGTTTTCTGAAGCTCCGTGTTTCTACTCGTTAAAGTGAAGCTCACACAGAGATGAGAGGTGACCCTGGCAGCGCTCAGGGCAGTGACATACGTGTTAAATCTATGGTTCCCTCAGTCGTAAAAAGTGGAAAATCTATATAAAAATCGATAGTGTTAAAAGACCGAGCCAACTCTGCACTGCGGTCACACCCCCTCACCCACACATATACACAGCTGACCTAGATCATTCCTGTTCACGCCCAATTTGATTGACTGCAAACAATCAGTGTCTAAAGTGTAGCGCGACACGTCAATAAGCCTCGATTCATTCGCTCTGTGTAATTTTGTATACAAAGCTCAGAGTAATTCTGATCGCTCGGTCTCAGAAATGTCCTCGAAGAATTTGAAGCGTGACCAAAGTGTTTATGACTGCAGACAACAGCAAAGCCATTTTTGTCCTGCAGCAGTGGAAACACAATCTGTGAAATCCAGACTGTCATACAGAACACGAAACAAGCGTCTACAGTTTCACTCCCTGCTCACGTCCTCAGAGCCAAAATAAACTCATCGTCCAGCAGCAGTCACATGACACGGTCTACACTCCCACTTCTGTAGATCTGTTTACCACTCATTGACACATCTGTATACTTATTTGTACATAACTGTTCCCACCTTCTATTCTGCCCTTACCTGTATATAATCTGCTGCTATTGCACTTCTGATTAGCTGCAAACTGCATTTCATTACCGTGTATTTATACATGTGTAATGACAATAAAGTTGAATCTAATCCTTTAAACACATTGCAACGATTTATTAACAGCTTCTATTGTCACACATTAAAAACAAACATTTAGCCTTTGACATCTGATGTATGAGTCACTTTTGTACTAGAATACTTAATATTGACCTCTGTGTGTTAGTTAAAAACTACTATCTTACCTCCATTCTTCCTCCTCAACAAACGATTATTTTAAAATCCTGGCTTCAATTTTCACCCTCGGTCAGTCGCAGAAACGTGACGGGGATGACTCAGCGTCAAAGTGAGATCGAGAGAGAGATCACCTATGACAGCAGAGGCCTTTGAGTGTTTGGTAAACAGACACCCACCCTGATGCTCACATGCACACTCCCAGCCGGGTCCGGCCCCTCTGTCGTTTAGCTCAGCGGGCCAATAGGAGCAATGGCAGCCGTCTCTCTGTTTGGCAGCGTGTTCACGGACGCTAAGTGTGCGTATGTGTGTTAGCGGAGGATGGCTGTACCGATCACAACACAGCTACACAAATGTGTTTATGTAAGTGGACTGAGGAGATTTCTTAATGCTGAAAGCACACGTGCAACTAAAACCTAAATATGCAATATCGCATGCACCGTCACAGCCTCAGCTTTTCTTCTTCCTGTCAAACCCTTTCCTTCTCTCCCTCTCACATCGTTTCCAGAGGTTTTATGTTCCCCTCTGTTGTCGTGTCATTACTGCCGATGCCCTGGGCGCTTTGTGTTCCTCGTTTCCTTCTCCCACTGTTTCTGCCGTTCGTCGCGGTTCTCTTTGTCCACCTAATGCTGCTTTGTCCTTGCCTCAAAGCACCCTGGGAGGTTGGCCATGAGCAGAAACAAAAGGCCAGTCTGCTGGTCTGGCGCACAGGACACTGGCGTGCACCGGAGAGGTCATAAGGTCACCGAGTTTCATGAGCACTGTATGGATGATGGATTGTTGAGTGTAATGTTGAGGCATGGACAAAAGCCAACATTCGGGTTGCATGAGTTCTCAATATTTCTCCCAAATGAGAGCGCTCTGCTGACAGCTTGGCTTAAACCACAAAGCCAAATGTGCGTGTGGGGGCAGGTCGGGGAAGCCCGGCATGAGAATGAATCCAACCCACCAAAATACAAACTTAGAAAAATGTGCAATTAAAATTAAATTTAAGGCATTCTGCTTTTAAATTTCAGTCTCTCTCTGCTTCATTTTTACATATCAACATTTTTATTTGCTTGTGTCGCAGTTCATTAAGATAACCGAGTGGAAATACCCTGTGAGGTGTGATCAAAACAGTCCACGAATGGGCCTTACCGGATTCAAGGTCTCCCATTCAACCCATGCAAGGTCACCCACATGACCACAGGGATTAAAGTGCGGCTATTGCCCATAAGTCCAGTTCTGACCACCTGCACTCTGCAGCTTCTCCACGGACCTTAAATTACATACTACTGTAATTTGTTCTACTGTACACTGGCCTCAATTTTAATTTGGAGGATCATCTCTAGATATGACCACAATTTTCTGCAGCGGTTCGAGTGAGAAACATCAACTGAGGGCCAAGATGAAGAAGTGCTGGCTTCCTCGCCCTCTGAATTAGCATGTCTTTATCCTGTCTTCCTTCTCTCACCCCGACCCCTTTTCCTTCCCACCTTCGCCAAAGTGCTTGCTGATAGGGGGTCATATGATTGTTTTATTTATTATTATTTTCATTAGTCCATGAACAAGTCAGGAACATCCATCCATTCGCTTCCGCGTATCCTTTTCAAGGTCGCGGGGGGCGCTGGAGCCTATCCCAGCTATCTTAGGGTGCCCTAAGTCAGGAACATGCTGGATGAAAAGTATCCTGTATCCCTGATTTGGTTTATACTCTATTCAGTGTATTGTTCACTTGTGATTGATATCTACCCCATTGCTGTGTTTCATTTTGTATATAAATAGACTTAACTTCTTTATTAGATTATATTTGTTGTTTTATTTTGTTTACATAACGATGTAGGTAGGGCAGGGGTCGGCAACCCTGGGCACACGTGCCACAGCTGGCGCGCGAAGGGTTAACTGATGGCACGACCATAGCTGGACTGGCCATCTGGCATACTGGGCGTTTGCCCGATGGCCGATGGTGATTTTTTGTTTTTATGGGCCGATGATTTCTTCTTTTTTTTTTTTTGTATCGGTATAAACAATGAGAGGTGGTGGATTGGCCAGATGCTGGCTGATGTGTAAAAATAACTCAGTTGTTTGGTGGTGACTATGGCGGAGCTTCCACAGAGGCCAGCAGGTGGATGAGGGAAAGGGGAGGCAGGAGGAGCAGAGACCCGAGGCGGTGAACTGAACTTCAGGTAAGAAGTTATGACCTGCAGTCTATCTGGGTCAGATATAAACCAAGTTTAGGTGGAGTTTATTTTCGTTGTGCTGACTTTTTACAGTCAGTTACAATAACTCGTACTGCGCGCTAGCTAGCATGACGGAGTTTCTATACAGCTGGGTGGGTCCTATGATGTTAACTGATAGTGAACTTTATTTTATTCATAAAGTTAGTTAGTAGAGTTTCCAACCGTCCCGTAAAAAACGGAATCGTCCCGCATTCAGAGACAATATTACGCGTTTCGTATTGAGCTGAGAAGGAACACAGTTTGTCCCGTACTTCAGCTAGAATGAAAGAAAGACACAAAGCTGGAGTTATTCTTTACGCTGCACAGCTGTTTCTTCTTCTCTCATTCTCTCCCCTCCCTCTCCTGTTGCTACTTCAATCATGAAACTGATCAATGATCAGCTGATCGGCTTTTCTGTCGCAAGTCACTTTGCGCCAGAAAGAGGAAACCAGCGGATGTCGCGTTAAACAACAGCAGCACGTTTAAGCTTGATCAGCTGTTGTTAGAATTTATTTAATATTAATTGCTAGTATCAGCTGATGTTTGCTGGAGCCACAGCTGTAAAGCTGCTGGTCATGATATCGGTTTGGTTATCTGGTGAGAGGGAAACATGCAGATGAAACCAGGAGATGTCCTTACTGAATCATCAGAGCTGAACAGGTGATGGAGAAACAGGTTTACGTTTTAGGTGACATGAATGAGTTGAAGTTATGAACTGTTTCTGAGAGACAAATAACACCAGGATCCTTTTCTATGTAGCTGACAGCTGGTAACTGTGCAGGGGTGGATCTAGCAAAGTGTTGCCAGGGGGCCAGGTAGGGCATTAACAGGGAAAGGGGGGCACAAGGAAATACTTTCTTATTCTCATTTAAAATGTCTCGCTTTTAACAAATAATTATCTGAATCTTACACGACACGCAGTGAATGAATCTGAGAAGGTGCTTTAAAAAATAAATGGCCGGGCCAGCGGTGCACATCGCAAATTAGCTCGCATAGACACATTAGCTGTGCATGACGGTATCTTAGCTAACAACCCCAACTACCAGATTCAACTTGTAATTGGCTAAAAATAACTTAGCCTACCGGTGAGAGGGACGTTGCTAGCTGGCAGTTTTTTTTAAGCTATGTTGAAATTTCCACATTCCGACACTTCAAATGCTTCAGGAGCTGCCCGCTCAGCGCAGCATCAGCACCACGGAAATACACGGATACATCCGTAGACTCGAGACAGAATTCACAATGCGTTTTAGGGACTTTAGGGACCAATGTTTTCTTTTCTGATCAAACCAGAAAGCTTTAATGAGCAGCTGGGTTTGTCTCACATTAACCGGCTGAGTTAATGCCAGTTAATGAGACATCGAAATGCAGCTGATTGAACTGAAAATCTCGACTCTGTGGGGTCAAAGTTTGCAGAACTACGAACGCAGCTGGAATCCACAGCTGTGCGTGTTCATGGAGCTGCATTTTCACCTGCTGGACATCACTACCTGACAAGTTTAACTGTCTTCAGAACATTGCAGAGGCCTTATTGACAGTATTTGGCTCTACATGTCTGTGTGAGCAGATTTTCTCTCACATGAGTGTCCTCAGCCGTCTGAATGTTGGACACTCGGAGACCTGTGTCTCTCAGTGGGAGACCAGAGATCATATTAACATGTGTATCCCTGTATTAACAAACATGCCATATTGGCCCAGTTTATTTTTCTTATCATTGTTGTGAGGAGACCATAAATAGCATTTGTATTTTCTGTTGTACAGTTCATTTGCTGTTATGGATAAAAAGTGTCTTTTTTTTGCTTTAAAATAGCTGATAACTATTCGCTGATAGCTGCCAACATCTGCGAACAAATATAATTCTGTAAAGTTGTTCTATATAGTGTGTAACTCTTAATATAGAGCGTTATTACATTTATTGCTAATGCAATGATATGGCACTCTGACTTCTGAGGAAATTTTAGATGCACTCATCATCAGAAAGGTTGCCGACCCTGATGTAGGGTGTAACTAGTGTGCATGAAACGGTGTCAGCAGGTGATGAAAGGATGTTATCTCATATCTAAGACCGTAGACACTTATGACCATAACTGTAAACTGTCTGGCCTGCTTACACTGTATATATAAATCCCCTTTGCTCAATTTGATTGCACAGAATCAATGCTTTACACTTTTGCCAGTCTCTCCCAAAGATCTCAGCAGCGTCTTATTGTTTATATGACAAAACTTAATCTTTGCAGCAAACTCAACAACCTACGATTTCACCTGGAAGCTTTAACTCATTTACCTTCCAAAATTCATACATCATAAAGGCATAAATTACTCTGCAGCAGTGTCGGCCCTGTGCTCCTTATGTGATTATATAATGTATTATATATTATGTATGTATGTCTTTATCCTGTCTTCCTTCTCTCACCCCAACCGGTCGCAGCAGATGGCCTCGCCCCTCCCTGAGCCTGGTTCTGCAGGAGGTTTCTTCCTGTTAAAAGGGAGTTTTTCCTTCCCACTGTCGCCAAAGTGCTTGCTCATAGGGGGTCATATGATTGTTGGGTTTCTCTCTGTATGTATTCAAAGGAGTTTGCAAAGAAAAGCGTCTGGACTTCTTTAAGTTGCTTGAAGACGTTTCACCTCTCATCCGAGAAGCTTCTTCAGTTCTAAGGTCAAATGGCCGAGAGTCCCAGATTTAAACTCAGTGGGAGTATCCCCAAGGAGGGACAAAGGACCCCTGGTGATCCTCTAATCACATGCGCCAAGGTGTGAAAGCGGGTGTGGGACCTAATCAGCCAGGGTTTCGGAGCTCATTGTGAAACCTGGCCCCACCTTGTCATGTGAATTCCTGAGGTCAGATGGCCCAGGATGTGAGTGGGCGTTAAGGCGTCTGGGGAGGGAACTCAAACTGGATTATAGATGGCAGACAGTTGGTGTCGTAAACCACCGCCTCTGTTCAAAGATGGTCGCTCACAGTGGACATAGATGGCCTCTTTCACTCCTCTTTCAAACCATCTGTCCTCTCTGTCCAAAATGTGAACATTGGCATCCTCGAAAGAGTGACCTTTATCCTTAAGATGCAGGTGGACTGCTGAGTCACTACTCTCCTCAGTGACAACAACACCTACGAAGCTTTAAAACGAGACCCCACAAGCAGCTACAAAAAGAAAGTTATAGCTTGCCTTCAAGACCTTGAAAAGGACAAAATCATTGACCGCCTCACATATCACCGCCTTTATCCAGGGATGCCATACCCTGCATTTATGGACTTCCTAAAATCCACAAGGAAGGGGTCCCACTCAGACCCATAGTCAGTAGCATAAACTCAGCCACTTATAACATTGCGAAACACCTTGCTACCATCCTCGCGCCTCTCGTGGGGAACACCCCACACCACATCAAGAACTCCACCGACTTCACCGACAAGGTCCAGAAACTTACCCTGGATCCAGATGAAACCATGGTGTCCTTTGATGTAGTCTCTCTTCACTTGCATACCCACCACGGAGGCAGTGGAGACTGTCAGAGAGAACGACTACAAGAAGACAGCTCCTTGGAAGACAGGACCAACTTCACACCCGATCAGATTTGCACACTGTTAGACCTCTGCCTTACCACAACATACTTCAAATACAACGAAGGCTTCTACAGACAAAAACATGGCTGTGCCATGGGCCCCCGTGTCACCTATTGTAGACAACCTTTACATGGAGGAAGTGGAGAGAAAGGCTCTTGGCTCGCTTAAAGGGAGAGTACCCAGCCACTGGTACAGATATGTAGACGACACCTGGGTCAAAATCAAGACACAAGAAGTGGAATCCTTCACTGCGCACATTAACGCTGTGGATAAAAACATCAAGTTCACCAGGGAAGACACAAAGGATAACTGCTTGCCTTTCCTGGACTGCGCCAGCACATTGAAGAGAATGGAAACCTCAACATTGAAGTTTACCGGAAGCCCACACACACGGACCAGTACCTCCTCTTTGACTCCCATCACCCTCTGGAACACAAACTTGGAGTAATTAGGACCCTACACCACTGGCAGAACTTGTTCCCTCTAAGCCTGAGGGAAAAAAGAAGGAACACACACACGTAAAGGAAGCATTGAAAACATGCGGTTATCCGAACTGGGCGCTCATAAAGTCAGCAAAGATGCACAGAAAGAAGATCAGACACCAGCGAGGGAGGATAAGAAAGACAGACGCAACAACGTTGTCATCCCCTATGTAGCCGGTGTATCAGAGAAACTCAGGAGAGTTTTCTCCAAGCACGACATCCCAGTGTACTTCAGACCCAGCAACACACTCAGACACAAACTGGTTCACCCGAAAGACAAAACTCCAAAACACAGACTGAACAACGTGGTGTATGCTGTACAGTGCAGTGAGGAATGCCCAGACCTCTACATTGGAGAGACCAAACAGCCACTTCACAAGCGCATGGCACAACATAGAAGAGCCACCTCCACAGGACAAGACTCAGCAGTCCATCTGCATCTTAAGGATAAAGGTCACTCTTTCGAGGATGCCAATGTTCACATTTTGGACAGAGAGGACAGATGGTTTGAAAGAGGAGTGAAAGAGGCCATCTATGTCCACTGTGAGCGACCATCTTTGAACAGAGGCGGTGGTTTACGACACCAACTGTCTGCCATCTATAATCCAGTTTTGAGTTCCCTCCCCAGACGCCTTAACGCCCACTCACATCCTGGGCCATCTGACCTCAGGAATTCACATGACAAGGTGGGGCCAGGTTTCACAATGGGCTCACCCGAAACCCTGGCTGATTAGGACCCACACCCGCTTTCACACCTTGGCGCATGTGATTAGAGGATCACCAGGGGTCCTTTGTCCCTCCTTGGGGGATACTCCCACTGAGTTTAAATCTGGGACTCTCGGCTATTTGACCTTAGAACTGAAGAAGCTTCTCGGATGAGAGGTGAAACGTCTTCAAGCAACTTAAAGAAGTCCAGACGCTTTTCTTTGCAAACTCCTTTGACTACGATGACCTGGATGACTGAGAACCTTCACAGACATACCTCTGTATGTATTATTGTAGGGTCTACCTTACAAGATAAAGCGCCTTGAGGCGACTGTTGTTGTTGTTGTGCCATCTCATACACTAGAAGAGATCCAGCATAGATTGCACAAATATCCAGGGTCAGAATAAAGGACTACTTTTAGACCTCTGTCTGCCTGGCTATATTTAAATAAGGTAACGTTTTTTATTTTATTGGGCAGATCCACAAAACTTTTTGATGACACCTTGTACTACCCTTGAACTTCCTGAGCCTGAGGTCAGCGGTTCCCTCTCTGACTCCTCCAGTCTGCACGATGAAGCATCCTTGGGTAAGACACTGAACCAAAGTTTCCTCCGATGTATCCATCAGAGTGTATGATTGCTAAACACATCACTCATATGCATGTATGACTGTGTGCTATGAATATAATAAAGTGTTTTGTTCCCGACCACACAGATGCATCTAACATCTATATTTTCTATATATATTCTGTACATTGTCACCTGTATATACGAACTTCATGTTTATAGGACCACCTTGTGTCTTGCTTTTATATTTTATTTTCCCTTGCTGTAAGAGCTCTTTAACACCAAAATTTCTCATCCGTGGGATAATAAAGGTTTATTCTATTCTACATAACACGAAGAGCTGCGTTTTCGTTCCAACTCATGGTGCTATTGTGCAAAACGACAACTGTCACATAGAAGAATTTACAAAAAGCCACAGTTCACCTCAGTTTGGTCACTGGCTCGATTCCACTCATTGTTTTCTGATTTATGGAAGCGTATTTGTGGTTGGGTGTACCGCAAATGACTCCAAGTACTCCGTGGGAAAGTGAGACTGACTGTCACTGCATTTAGCAAACATCCCACGTGTGGCCATGGAAGGTTTGGATCTGACTTACCCCACGTCACCGTTTCACACACTGCCACAGCCAACGACCAATTAAGCCATTCTAGATGAAGAGAGCAAACTCTCCCATCTATGTGAGGACTGAGAACTTGCGTGGTGTATAAGGACTGAGTTCCTTCTGGCAAAGCAAGCGCCTCTGCTGCTGTACCTTGTCAAAGTCTTCCTGTGTGGCTCTCATCTCTTTCCAGGTCTTATTGAGCAGCTGAATGCAGACACAGAAAAGCTCCTCCATCAGCCGGTCCTGACTGAAGAAGATGGGGTGGTAGTCGGATCCCGTCTCCGAGGCTGTGAACAGACACAAAATAAATTAGAGCTCGAACAAGAACAAGCAGAGATCGCAGTGTGTAAGAGATCAGACTGACGAGGCTCTCCGATCCGAAGGATTTCACACAGGATGAGCGTGAGCTGGATGCTGCTCCTGGCAAAGGGACACTCGTGTTTGTCCTCTCGACTGCTGTTCTCCAAGACAAACTGAAGACAGAAACAGAGAACGGAACGTTTATTATGCATTCACCTGATTTTTGAGCTCATCTAACAAATGCAGCCACTTGTACTTGATCATTTTTTCATTTAATATGCACCACACCATCTTAAATTCAGACAGAAGAGGTTTTATATATCTAACTAAACGGCAGACAAGTCATGCTCACCCTGCTGTAGGCATCAGGATAACGCGTGGCAAAGTAATACATGGTGTCCAAAGCTAAGAGACCCGGAGGCGTTCGTGACAAGTCCTGACCGGGGTTACTATTATTCTGAAAGGAAGGAAGACAACAATGTTTCTCATATAAACGATAGAAAAACTGGCAGACAAACAGTTACTGTGTGTCTGACGCTTACAGAAAAGCCCAGTTTCCTGAACTCTTTAGCACAGAGTGAACGCCGTCGTTCGTGACTCAGACTGTTCTCGCTCTCTGTCTCGAACGCTGCCTGCCTCAGACCGTGAAGGATGTCTCTTTGTTCCTGAGGTGAAAACAGGTGGACACACAGTGGACTGGTAGAATCTTTGTGTTTCTGAGCACGACAGAACATTAGCAAGGGTATTTTATTTATAAGATTTTATGATTATAAACGTAAAAACATAAATAAATGTGCAGCCGACCGAGCGTGGCTTTAACATGTCTGTGAAGGTCATCGTAGTCTAAGGAGCTCAGAAACAAAAGCGTCTGGACTTGGGCCTTACTCTTAGACCTGAAGAAGCTTCTCGGATGAAACGTCTTCAAGGAAACTTAAAGTCCAGACGTTTTTCTTTCCAAGCTCCCTGAAACCTGACCTGTTGTGTTGCGGCTCACCTGGCTGCAACAGTCCAGAGGTGTCCTCATGCGGGGCTCCTGGAGATTCAAGGTAACTGACTGTAGGACATAGAGGTAGTGGGCCATCTCATCTTGGACTGAACCAGAACTGTGGATTATATTCTGCCAGAGACACATTTGACATGAATACATTTTATATTTTATCGTCATTAAAAGAATTTTGAAAAGTAATCGTACACGTGAAGATAATTTACCTTATATATATACTGACGGACATTCTTCTTAGTCAGGAAATCGAACATATCCTGGAAAACAAAAAGAGCACGTGTCACTGGACTGCACAGACCTGCTTCTACCACCGGGTGGCGAGACAGTGTCGGTAGCTGTAAGGCAGGAGGATCAGCCTGTGGGACTTTGACCTCTGTGATGAAATCACTGCTTGCTGGTACGTGCATCTCTGACTCAACCGCGTTTTTGTTCGCAACTATTTTGCTGATAAGAAGGGTGGGTTTGTTGACCTGATGTAAAAGTGAGGAAGTAACAAAGAGAGCCTGAGAGCAAAGAGCCGGAGGCCCGAATGAAGGAACTGTTTGTGCACAACGAGAGAGGAGCAGGAACAGAGGCGCAGAAAGACTCGACTGTCTGCAGACGGGTCGTTTTCAGCTGTCTGGAAGAAGCGGTGCCTGTGGGATTCTGACACGCATGAACAACAACTGTCCTTCACCCTGAGGCACATGAGCAACTACAGTCCTCTCAGATTATGAGATAAAAACACAGGACAGAGAATGAAATTACTCCAGGAACAAGTGCAGGCTCCGTGTCCAAACCCCATGCAGTCCATTCTGCTGTGTCCCAGAACTACAGCCGCCATTTACCTGAGGGACGCCTACATCAGCTACACTAACACATACTTTCAGCCCACACATTCACAAGGTAACATATTCACACAAAGCATCAAGTTTGAATGTCTTTGATCCTTAAAAGCTGTCACTAGGACACATTTATGAGTATCAATGAAAAAGCACCTGAATCTGACATCAAACAATGTTTTTCTCCTGCGATAGAAAAGTCAAACTTTTAAGGTTACTGATGATGAACAGTGTGCACGGTGCTGCCTGGAAGTAAGACACTGAGGAAGAACTGCGAGCCAAACTAAAATACCTGATCATCTGCATGCTTTAAAGTTTTACTAGTTTGGAAAAGAGGAAGTGCATGAAAGGTTTGAAAAGTAGCAGAGGCACCTTTCGGTCCGAGTCTCCAGCTGTTTGCAGCAGGGCCATGAGCAAGGCCATGGCTTTGGTTTGTATCTGCTGATTTGTCCTGAAAAACATTAGACACACACACAAAAACATTATTTTTACAGCTTTGCAGCCACATGGAAATGCGTGCATGCTCCTTTAACAGATTTCAGTTCTCATATCACTACACTGCACTCGTGCAGTAAAAACTGGACAGTTTACATATTTAAAACTTCCTGTTACAGAAACAACGCTGTGACTTACTGCCCCGTCACCTCGTTGCATTACAGTGGTGTTACTCGAACGCATTTCACATGACACTATATTTTTGTGCAAGATTAAGTGAAAGCAAATGATGCGGAAAGAACTAATTAATGATTTTGAACTTGAAGAAGCAACAGACACCAAGCGAGTGTGACTGTCACACAGTGATAAACTACTTACACCTGAAGGTGAGCAATGAGCCTCTCCATGGTGATTTCCTGTTTGACGTGCAGGAAAAGGCTGTGGCTGCTGAGCACCATGCTCTCCAGGATGTCCAAGCACACCTGCTGTATCGAGGCGTCGGTCGACTTGGCGTTCACAAAGCCGGCGATCTGAGGGAGAGACGTGAGCTTCAGAAAATCAAACTCGGAAAACATGCGAGAGGCGTGCGGAGAGCAGCGGGGAGGGAAACCTTTTTGATGAAGACAGAAGAGAGGTTCTCCCATGAAACGATCCCGTGATCCATCAGCTCCATAAAACCCGTCAGCGTGTGGGTCATAATCACATTACTCCTGAATGACACAGTAAAAAGAGGCAAGCATTAGACATTCACACGGATACAATCAGTGATGCAGTTGGTGCTTTAAAGTCAGTAACAGTAAAGTGTTGCATCGCTGAGAACTCAGCCAATCGTGTTGCTGCTACCATCACAGAAAAGAGCTTCAATGAATCAGTCAGTGATATCTGACGAGGACAACATGCAGTTACAAACACACAGAGAATACTAACTCGTTAGAGTCTTCTACAATCTTGACCAATAAGAGGTGTCCGTCTCGACTGATGAACTCCTGAGCAAAGGTCACGTCTGTTGAAACGGTCGCTAGTTCCTTCAGCGAATCGCAGCGCACGCCTGCGTCCGAGCTCTGGATACCCTTGAACAAATCCTCCGCACAGCGGCCCTGAGTTCATCCACGCCAATGAAACACACACAAAGAAACACAACGGCTCAGAAAGGGTGAAAATCATCAATCAAGCACTGACGCGACAGTTTAGACTTCTGGAGTTCTACTTTTTCAGCACGTAGCAGAATGAGTAACACAGCGAGAGGCTACAGAGGGAGAAGAATGTGAAACAGGCTGCAGACTCACCGGTGCCTTGGTCAGACGCAGAATGCAGCCGTTCTTAATGTCCAGACGATTCTACGACACACAAACAAGCAGGCATGCAGACACGGAGAAAAGGGTTTAAAAAGAACACCAAAAATAATCTGCGCACACTCGCGCTGCTCATTTTGTTGCAGTTTTTTGTATACCAGAGGACTGCACATCCAGGCAGACAACGAGAAGTTCATTCCTCACATTATCAGAGAATGACTCATCCTGCATATGTACTGTTTATTTACCAAAGGCAAAACAGATCAATGTTAAAACGGGGTTAGCAGACCACCTGAGGCTCGGGCTGCTGTTTGCACCATGACCCTGTTTAGCTTTCAAATCTAGAGCAAAAGACAAAAAGGTTCAAACTAATATATAAGACGTGAACACAGATGTGACGAAGTATTTCAGCCCAAATTTACACCTCATCTCAGTCCCTGTTCTTCATGCCAGTTACAAAGGTTAAAGCCGTGCAGCTTTGCATAAACGTCACAACCAAGAGCTTCTGCTGTTCTTCTTAACGTTTATTAACCACAAAGTAAAATCTTTGCAATTAAGTCTGTGTTTTGTGAGACTGCCCCAGGCCTGTGCAGACAGGATGAACCCAGCACGTTAGGGGTTTTTGGTGGTCGGAGAAACAGAGCTCAGAGAAAACCAAAGGGCCCTGCCTGGGCTCAAACCCACCGACCACCTTACTGCTGATAATATTAACATGCACATTTCTGAAGTCAGACTGCCACTAAAAGCAGGAAATAATCAGCACCATTATTAGACTGCCTCAAATAAGTGTTCCACAGACTCATCAAGAAGCCGACCTTAAACTGAAACATCTGTGTTTAACTACGTGATCACTGCAAAAAACTGAACCTTACCATCCCTACGCTAACTGTAAAGGACCTCTCTCCTGCAGAAGCCTCCTCTGCATTTTTCCAATGCTGATGGGTCGATAGTCTTATCTCAAAGAGCAGGAAAGCTTCAGCAGCAACCTTTAGGAGGAATCTGAGTGAAGCTGCAGCTGCTTCTCTCTTTAGCTTCTGCTTTTCCCGTTTCACGCTCGTCTTTGATGACTGAGCTCCAGGGAGACGCTCGTAAACGCAGGCAAAGTGCTGACAAAGTAGTGATTCACTGATCTAGTGGCAGAGATAGATGCTTATCTCGTAACCATGGAAACATCTGTAAGGCTGACTCGGGTCTGGTACTTGATGTTTTTGCAGAAACCTGAGCCAACGACAGACGTATTTATGTTGACTGTTGCCGACTGACCGATTCGGTGATGTACATCTGCACTCCGTCAGCATACTGCAGGGCGTAGTTCTCGGACCCGGGGAGATTCCATCTACACACACACACACACACACACACTTTTCAGTGTGACCAATGAAGCATGATGATGTCAAGCAAAACAACCTCCATCACAGACTTACCCGTCGCACACCTCCTTTATGACAGCAGACAGAGGTTTTTTCTGCAGAGACACAACAAAACAGCACTTAGTCAGTCACACATGCATGCAGACGCAGCATAAAAGGCACACACCTGCTGCACAACTACTATGTTTCTCTGTCAGGGAGCTGAATTCATGCTTCAGTAATGACATGCTGTTATGGGATCACAGTACCACAACTATTCCCGCTGGCTGGAAACCTTGTTTGCTGGGCAGAGGAAATCCTAAAGCTCCCCGACACTTTGTGAACAATGTTGCCCTCGGTGCCCAGAGTCCTCTTTGTACGGAAATAAAAGCCAGACTACTTCCATGTCTGACTCTCAGCTATCCTGCTATTAGTGGTCAGCCCTGTGGTTACCCAGTCAAAACGTCTTCAGGTTCTGTGGTAGACCCAGTGGACGGTCTGTCATTAGTGGCAGCAAAGAGGGTCAACGAATCAGATGCGTCTGCTGAGACCGTTCGGGCCAATGGGAAGTTTTCATGGCGAGATAGAATTGGTCGCGATTTAAAACAAAACTATTTTGTGTCGAGAAAGTAACACTCGTGAGTAACTTATTGTGCCGGTTCCTCTCAGAATAATCCCAATGAGATTATCAGCTGTTCAAATAGTGGGTGAAAGGTGCTGGTTGGGAACCTGTTTAAGCCTACACTAGTATGCTACTCTGAGACTTCACAGCCAGCCCTGCTGTGCACTTTAAACCAAACTGTCTTGCGCAACAAAGTACAACTTCCCCAAAGTTTCTGGGAAACATGGAAAACTTCCCCACAATCACATGTAGTGCAAACAGAAAGCCATTACTGCTATGTAACTCTGTTTTACTCTTAAATCCATTAACATTAGTGACGAAGCTTTCACACTTTCATGGCTCATATCAACATGAAACCCCTCTGGCTGAACGATTAATAACTGCACAGTATCTGATTTTTAAGTCTATGAACACAACATGTTCACGTGAAAAAGTCCCTCCCAAGCACGTTTTAGCAAGAAACAGACCGCAGAGTCCTGTCATGCGAGTCGCCAACAAGAGCGACTGAAAGGAAGCTGAAAGTCTACGAAACTCACATCAGTGCATGTTCAAAATTCTTTTAAATGAAGTGAGCCAGAGTTTATTTTTTTACAAATGCAGGGAGAAAGTGTGCTGCAGCTCCTGCTGCATCACTTTCCACAGCATCACTGTGCAAACGCAAGAAAGGGGCGTGGCTTTCGTGCTATTAGGAAGAAGAAACGCACGGGTCCATAGGTGCTTTTAAATAAAAACTCTAAAATGAAATGCATATAAGGTGCAGCGGGAAGTGAGAAAAGGACATTTTAGTTTAAATGTCAGTGTAATAATCAGAGGCTTACATCATGTTTACAGTCGGGAGCAAAAGTGTTATTCTGACAGCTAATTTAAACATTTCATGTTGTAGCAGCTGTATCAAACCACAGCGGCAAGGAAGTGGGGGATCATCACCATCGGTAGTCACACACACACCTAAAAGTGCCAATATTATTAGCGTCTTTCAGTTTCTAGAGTCATAATTAACTCACCTTTTAAAACCTTTTGCCAAAGCGCGCTCTCTCTCTCTCTTTTGTTGAACTGACACTAGCAGGAGTGAGCGGAGCCGTCACAGACACACGGGCTGATGCACAGTCGATTCACCAATATGGTGACACCTTTTTATTCCCCCCCGCAAGAAAATGCCCAACATTGTTCAGATGAATGCACGTCTCTGTGGTCTGGCACTGACTGCAGCCTTTTGTCCTTTGAGTCATTAGCGTGAGTGCTGCTATGAATGCGCCGGAAAGTCTCAGCACTAAAACCAACCTGTGCAGAATTAATCGACCAAATTACCTGATGCAGCCTGACTGAAATATGTCACAATCTGGAGTTCAATCAGAGCGTTTGCATTCTGACCAACTCTCTGATGAAATGTGTTCATAATGGCTGCAGAATAAAGTGGTTAAGGTTCCCCTGTTTGATTCCACCAAGCAGGTTTATATTCACCGAGATGCTGATATAAGATACTGATGGTGTAACAAACTCAGAGGTGTAAAATGTGAGCCGAGGGTCACAGCTCTGCCAGGTTTTTTGTTCAGGGAGTCCTCATGCGCCATCATTCCTGCACTGGTGCAGAATGATGCAATTACTGCACATTCTCATCTGTTCTTACAGAAAAACTCCCAAAATGCCAGAAATATAGGATCAGGATACTCTCCTAAGTTGTCCCTTTTCACACATAGCATCGAGAGAGCGACAACTTCACTACGAGCTGACTGGTTAAAGTGACGAGCTTGTTGAACCGAGCATGCTCCCTTTGTCACACAGAAACAGTCAGATCACATGCATTAAATAAAGTTTAATGTTCAGTCCTGCTGCATCAGACGTTTGCACGATCATAGGGCATTGTTCACGGCTGCGGTGCACGTGTGAAAACGGCTTTCAACTCTACCAAGACAAGCAAATTAGGTAAGATGCTCCGCGGAGGGAAACAAATTCCCCTTGTGGTTTAGAGTTCGATCAAACGGGGACATCAGAGAAGAAGCACATCAGACGCTCTGTGTGACAGACTGTGTTATTTTAACCAACCAGAGCGCGACGGACGTTATCAGTTAAAAGTGTGCACATTGTATAAATGAGTGTGCATTACCTGGTCCAGTTGTATGAGCTGGGGGTAGGCCCCGGGCATCTGGATGGCTATCTTCACTATGTCCTTCTGCTGCGGCATGATGGCACCTCTTGGTTACACCTCTATTTGGCTGCTAATGGAAAAACAGAGTTTTTGAGCACCTGTGGGATTTAAATACATTGTGTCCCATTTCAGAACATATATAAAAACCATGTGACCAAAATGGACTCAAGTTTGCACAAAAAATGAGTCTCCGTCATTTCGACAACAGAAAGGTGGAATAAGAAAACGAGAGTGAAAGCTGACAGTCTGTAAATCTCATGGCTGCCTCGTGCTGATCCAACAACCGTTTTCAATATGAAGCTGCAAAACACTGCTGTTCCTCTTTCACTGTTTATTTATGGAGTGCTGAGTAAAGCTGAAACAGGTAACCTCCTGCCCGTACAGGCACCTCCAGTCCTTCCATCGTTCTTCTCCCACTTCCCAAGTTGCAAATTCACACTTCCTCCTCAGCCCTGATAGACTTTTCCCAGAGGATAAAGAAGAAGCTGCTGTTGCGCTTCAAACCCTTCCTCGTCCTCCTCCTCAGTCTCAGTCAACACATGGACAACACAGTCTGATGTCGAGTCTTCTGTACATTCACTGGCTTGGTGTGATTAACAGCCCAGCCTTTGCTTGATCTCGTGGATGGTTTTTGCATTCTGTCACTTCCAGCCTCAAAAAGAAAGCTCGCAGTTTTCAACAAAGCAACACGCCTACTGCTGTCACAACAACCGCATGCTTTCGAGGCCTCCTCACCTCCCTGAGGCCCTGTCTGACAAAAAGGGCCGTTTTAAGTGATGATAAAAATGCAGCCGATACCTGGATGTCACCTCTCAAACATCCATCTTTGTTTGGGGGTAATTTACATGGACTAGATGGAAGGAGAAGTCTGAAGGGCTAAAACTGTTTGGTTATGTTGGATCTGCTGTGGTGCTAAAGGTCAACTTCCCTTTGAAAAACAGTAAAAATAAAGTATTCATCTTAATAGAGATTTATAGTAACTGAGGTCTACTCAGCTTCTGAGTGATCGAATTCAAAGGCCAGCCTGTCACGCTACGGTTTTTATTAACAATAACTGAGAGTACCTGTGGTTTTTAAGCTGTCCAAGCTGCTTAATGAAGAATGTGAAACTGAGCCCATGTAGGTACTTGCTGTGGTTACTGCTTTGGCTGCAAAGAACTAACCAAACAAGTACACATAAATTGCATCATATACACTGGTTCCCACTACAGCTTTGACTACACCAGTTTCCTAACTGGCCTGCAAGTGGAAACTGAACTTAATTTCAGGTCTGGGTGTCAAAATCTAACATTTCAATTAAAAAAATGACAAGTACATCAGTCAAAGTTCACCAAATGAATCTTTTTGACTTTTCCACTGTGAAGATGAAGTTTGTGGAAATTTCTGAGAAAGTGCTGTAATAGTGAAACTTGGTACAAAGAGTCTTTCAACCCCTGAAGAAGTTTCCTTTTTCCTAGTCAGCACAATCATCAAGTCAGCACTGACTAGTGTCGTAATTTACAAGAAGACACCACTAATAGTAGGATAACTAGCAGATGTTGTGATGATAAATACAAAGAGGATGGCACTCACAGAAAACACGCTACCTGCTTGGCATTATTTACATCATCAAATATAATTGGGTCACTTCCTCTCAAATCAGCCAGTTTTTAGAGCTCAAGCGTCTCCACTTGGCATAAACAAAAAGACAAAGAGCAGAAGTTCTCTGGGAGGAAAGATGATGCCAGAGGTCAGGGATAATGGCCAGACTGCTTCAAGCTGATAGAAAGGCAACAGTAACTCAAATAACCACGTCGCAATCAAAGTAAGCAGAAGAGAGTTTGTGAATGCACAAAAATGCTGTGCGGTCTGATGAGTCTCAATGTGGGGGCTATTTTCTTAGCACACTTTGGGGCTCTCGGTAGCATCGTCTAAACGCCACAGCAAGTACTGTAGCAGACCACGTCCACCTATTTATGACCACAGTGTACAGGTCCTCTGATGATTGCTTGCAGCAGGATATTGTGTCATGTGTCAAATCATTGCAAACTGCTTTCTTGAACATGACAGTGAGTCCAGGGTACCCAAATAGCCCTCACAGTCACCAGATCTCAGTCCAAGCACAGCGTCGTGGGGATGTGGTTGAAGGTGACACTCACATCATGGATCTGCAGCAACTTTATGATGCTACTTTGTCAGTATGGACCAAAACCTCAGGAGTGTTTCCAGCTCCTTGATGAATCTTTGCAGGCAGTTCTGAAGGCACAAGGGGCTTCAACCCAGTACTACTACGGCATCATCTGACACTGTGACACTGTACAAGAATAATCCGTGTGGGAAAAAATAACTATGTAGACCAGAGGATTCAGAGCTCACAGCCTTGCAATACTGCTGTCGCATCTATAAGCAAACTATACGATCTATCAAAAAGAAGGAAATGAGGTTGTAGACAAATGTGGCCTGGCGACAGAAATAGAATACCACAGTACATTTCATCTAGATCTTAAGGTTGAATATTGATATAATCTGAGCAGACTAGAGCTCCGAGCTTACTCGTTCACCGTGGCCTATCCAGGACGGAGATCAGCCTGCATTCCTATCATCCAAGAAGAATCAACTTAAGCTAATCCTTTAAAAATACTTCCTAGGAAATTTTTAAAGTGTCTGAATTGATTTTATACAGCTTTACATTTAACGCATTAATGGTCAGGAACACTACACGATGGCAGAAATACAAATTAGAATAAATTAAAAACCTCTCATTAATAGAAGTTACTATTTCCTTAGGGGAACTAACATCCCCAGACAAGGAAAGATGAACTAAAAGACCTCAAAGATGTTTTTTGCATTTTTAACTAAACCCAACTTGCTTGTATCGAAAGTTAAAAAGCTGCTGATCAGCAAAACTGTGTAAGCTGCTTCATTTACTGAACTCAGGAAAAGAGGGAAGCTTTCATCTGAGGCTCCAACAGAGGTTAACCACCAGTGCGTGCTTGCCTCAGTCAGAGTCTGTACCTGTCTGTGCCTGTTTGTGATGCCCCCCCAGAATTAACCAAGTGGAAGCTGAAACCACACCCACTGTCTGGCTTAAAACAGAAGAGAAGTTGAGGTTTAACTTTAGTACTCTAAATGTAATGATCCCAGTTAACAAAAATCCTTTAATAACCTGAACAACTGGTCAAATAAGAGATTAGCCAATCTTTAAAAGACACAAAAAGCCAAAGCCCCAGCAGTGTAATACTTATGGATAATAGCTGCTTCCATCTGACAGCCAAAAACAAGACATGGTTATTTTACAGGCCAGCAGTTTTACTCAAACCCATTTATGTGTAAATCAAAGAAGAAGGAGAAGAAGAAAAATCAGCCTTGCTGGGTTTAATCAGATACAATTTTCTGCTTTTCTGAAAGGAAGTTGCTAGAAATCTAACAACAAACAGGTCGTTATAATATGGGAAGTTATAGCTGCTACAATAGACGAGAACTCAAAGAGTACATCTCTGTGTGCACTCGCTCGCTGTGCAGCTGAAATAGGTGACTGAATATAGACAGCTGTCACTGTCTATATTCAGTGAGCAGTTTGCTTCATTAGGCTTAAAACCACAAGCAGGCTCAGAGCTTTTGTTAGCCTGCAGATCCTGTGTGTGTGTCTGAGACCCCCTGGACTGGCAGACCCCCCTACCCACTGTGGAAGTGTGTATGTAGGGAGGGAAGAGCTCAGCTGCCTGAAATTCCTGACCTGACAGAGTGGCACATACACTCGGTAAATCTGAAATGCTACAGGGTTCCAAGAAAAGGGGATTTATACAGTAGAGAAAACTGGAAGCTTCCTTTTTAAAATAAAAACAGAAACACTTATATGGGTTTTCTTATAATAAGACAATTGTACTTTACATATAGCACATGTCAGTTCAGTAAAGTCATGTGTTGCTGCATTAAGTTAGCAGCTAAACAATGTTTTAGTTAAAAGTAAACCATTCAGTGCAAAAAATAAGTTAAAAGTGCACCTAATCTGATATGACCGCAGCCACAGCGTGTTGAAAACAGTCAACACAATAGTCGTGAAAGGAATGTGAGCACAGCTTTCTTTTTTCCCTGAATGCCTCCTACCTGGTATGAGAAGACAAGTCAAGAGCTACTATCCTGCAGGAACCGCCGCAGTCGGAGCGAGAAACATTTGCAGCTCCTTTTTTACTCTTCGGGAAGAACCAAGTCGGTCCGCGGAGGTGTGTTCTCCTATAAAAACATCCGAGCCGCTGAGAAAATCTCTACTAATGTCTCTGCAAAAAGTTTTAACTATGATAAGTTGACCTAAAAGTTCCGGGTCGGCCGGAGTCTCTTGGTCGAGCGTTTTTTTTTTTCTGTTTTTTTTTTTCTGGAGTCAAACATCCCTGATTAACAGACCAGTTTCCGATTTGGATTTTCATAATAAATACCCTTCCCGCGTTTCACATTAATTGAACGTTTAAATTGAAAATAAAACTAGAGATAAGGAAGAGAAAAATTAAAATGGGAACAATAACCAACGCCATATATTATATGATATTTTGCTACTTTATTGTTCATGCAGGAAACCTTTGACCGTCACATTTTTTTCTTTCGAGCGATAGAGTGCTTTTATTTTGAAACAAAAACGACATACATACCGGATGTGTCGTTGCTGCTTATGGTGAGCTCCATCATATTTTCTTTCACATTTCTTTACTAGCACATAAAATTAAATTCAAAGATCCGGTCGCGTACAGCTGGTTACAGCCGCCCCCTGCTGTCGCTCCTTTGTCCAGCAGAAAGACTTTTGTATGTATCAGGATTAATGTCAGAAAAAAGGGAAGCAGAAACACCTCTTCCTGTCCTGCTAAAGTGCTATCAAGATATTGCTGATCATGTTCCCCTTATATGCGAAATATTTTTTCCACAGATTTTATGCCTTTGTTTACAGACAGATGACAGTAAAATTGACACGAAATGTGAGGAGGAAGATAACCGGGAGTGAGGGCCAACAGGAAGCTCATAAAATGGGATGTAATGTTTATCAAATGGCTACCATGACTCAGTTTCTCTACTTTCATCACAATGTGCAGAAGCTTTAAAGGCCATATGGAAGATACATAGTAGAAGGATACTCTATACAGATGGTCCACTATGTGTTGACCAGTAGAGCTTAAGGTCTAAGAGCCTAATCCCAGAATCCCATTACTTTTATCCTTCAAGTTCATTAAAATCAGGTTACCAGTTACAGTTGGAATGAAATCAAGCCTGTACTGTAAGAAACGACCAAAGTAACAAGCCACTTAAAAAAAACAAACAGAAAAACATGCAAATAATATTTAAGTGTTTATTGTGTTCCATTTGATGCAACTACAGCTTAGCAATTGTGATCCTGTTAAAAACTGCCTGCATACTCGAGTCTTACATGGATACAATTTGTTCAGCGACTACAGCTGAACCCCCGGCAGCTCACGACACTGTCCAAAACACAAAAACTGGATATCAACTGAGGAGAGGAGGAGTAGCGACCAGTCTGTCCACAGTGACGTCAAAAGTGCAACGACGGGAAAGGATGCTTTGCTGAAGCAGGTTTTGTCGATAAATTTCTTGGAAGAGTAGCTCCGAATCAGTGGCAAGAATCCTGTAATAATATATCTAGCTGGTATAAAAAAATAAATGCTATTCTATACAAGCAGTAGAGGGGGATATACACAGTACATACTGTACAAACATGCACGTCTTCCAGGGTAAAACAGGACGTTACACAATGAAACAATTTTAAAGAAAGCACTTATGTGTCCTTTGCGCAGAGAGAAAAAAACGAAGGTGAAAGGTTTAATTTAGAGTGATGGGCGGATTTTCCGCTTACAACAAAAACCATTAAAATTACAGAAAAAGGGATCTGTGCCACATATACACTTAAAAAAGGATAATTCAAGAAATACACATTTCACTGCAGCAATAAAAAAAAAAAAAAAGTACATCAAAAATGCCTTTTACATACAAATGATGGCATTCATATACATACATTATGAGTGAAATAGAAGTCATTTTGGAAGGAGAGGGGGAGTTTGTCCTCTGACAAACAGGAGTTAATGACAAAAATGAGCCTGATTTTCTTAAAAAAGGAGAAATTTGCAAGTTTAGAAGCACTAGTACCAGCTTGAAGTCAGTTATACAGTGAAGTTTACAGAAGATTTTTGATTTTAGGAAGCACCAAGTTTTAAATTCTAATTAAATTATGTTTTTTTGGTCCATGATTCCTTGTATCACAAATTTAAATAGCCGTAGTTTTGCATTAAGATCATGAAACTGGTACAAAAAACACTCAAACACTGAAAGATTTGAAAATTTCCCATTATTCTAAAGAAAGCAGTTCATATAAGATTACATGGTATGATTAACTGAGTGTGGCAACTTGGTTTACCTGCAAATGATTTCTCTGTGAAGTTTTAATGCGCTGGTAATACAAAATATATATTCTCTATGTACATGAGGACAGTGCATTTTAACCAGCTCTGTTTGGACTCAATGAAGTCATGCATGAACTTAGCTTGCCATGACTTAACCTGATAGTAAAAGGGTTTCTCTTAAATCCCGGAGACTTCTGACTTAAGAGATCGGTCTATACAAAAACACACTCACAGACACACAAGCACACTCGCATCAAGTGTGCCCACACACTCTCGCTCACAAGCACGCGGGAAGCCGATACACAAACGTAACCCCTTATGATACATAAAAATCCCCCAAAAATATAATTACGACTCTTTTTTCCTTGGAAAATCAGTAAGTAAAATGTTTTGTTCTCGCCTGTGTTTCTTCAGGAGGCGGCACATTGAGCTGCTATCAGAGCTCAGCTGGAGCTCATCGTGTCAGTGGAGAGGTGCCCGTAAATGCTCCTCAGATGGAGATGGCTTTCCTGCACCTCCTCCCACCTTCACCGTCATGGAGGGGGAGGGGCAAAACTTGGATAAAATGAGGGCAGATTATATTTGGGCCAACTGTTTCCTGCTCTGACGGCAATCGCGGAGGTCAGAGGTTGAGAATCGGGACGTCAAACAGGTCGCACAGACCTTCTGTCTCGTCCAGGTTGTATATGTAGTCGTGGTCACTGGGTGGAGGTGACAGGCGAAGGAGAGGAGAGAACACTGGGGGTGAAAGAGAGAAATACTTGAGACCTATTATAGAGGGCTAAGGTCAGGCATCTTACAGCATGGTATAAATTATAAATACACAAGGAAATAATTTTTTCCAAAAATCTTTCACTGCAGTTTCCTTCTTCTCCATCAGTGTCGACATTTAATATTCTAATTCCAAACAGAATGTGGATATTTGTAGAGTCATCTCAACAGTTGAGCTCAACTGAATGAAATTTCTCTTGGTTCTCGAGGGATAAATGATGCTTTGATCCAAATGAGCCCAAACACGTTCTGGCTAAGATTTTCCTGCACAAACGCTCCACTTTGGAATCTTTCTGGGAATACCTGAAAAATACAAATATTCCAGCTCGTCTGTAAGCAAACATACCTTCTGATGACATCAAGTCCTCTAGCAGGTCACCACTCATGATCTCTGTCAGAGGAATAAAATCAGGAGACATTTTTAAAGCACCAAGTCTGCAGGAGAATGAAGACAAGTGGCCTGTATCAGCAGAAACTTTCCTAAGGAAACTTTAACTTCTGCAAGAAGCCAGAATGTTACGATCTGGTAAATATTTCCAATGATCAAATCTGGAAATGCATGTAGTCTTTCAATGTACAACAACTAAATGTAGCTACGTAAGCTCAGGAGAAGTTTACCTTTTGTTGGGTCAAACATTTCAGAGAAGTCCAGCACTACAGAGAAAAGACAATCAATCAATCCATCCATCCATCCATCCATCCATCCATAAATAATAATAAAAACAAAACAGTATTGCAGTCAACTGTAATCAAACCTTTATTACACCAAAATGGCAGAAAAGGGTTAACACTCACACTCAGATGGACCTGACTTCATTGGTTCGAATCCTGCAGAGGCAGAAGACGACGTGGGACCGTCCAAAGAGGCGGACGACTGTAGCTGCTGAGTAATTGCAGCGGGCGTTTCGGTTGTTGGGCTGAGTGCTGTGGTGGCTGTCACCTCTGAAATAAAGGCAAGCATGACACAACAAAAACATACTTTGAGATAATGTTGGACAAAATGTAAACCACGACAGGAAACAGGGCGGGTGTTGAGAGAAAAAGTTCTAGGTGCTATTTTTCCTTACCCGTTGCTGTCTGGATGGCTGAAGGGGCCGATGTGACAGGAGCCGTTTTTGTGGGAGGAGCTACAGCTGTTTTAGGGACCTGAAGAGGAAACAAACAAGGTGGTCCAGTACTCTAGTATGAGATCACTGTTGTTATTATTGGCACTTCAGACTCACTAAACAAAGAGAAAATGAAATCTGTGTGGACCTGTGTGGTGGCAGTGGGCATCTGGGAGGTAGGTGTTGGAGCTGGGAGGTTCTGTAGGACGTCATCTGGAGGAGGAACGGGCAAAACAACGGGAGAGGCACTGGAGGGGTCTTTATTGACCAATAAAACTTCAATGGGACCAGATGTACTTTTAAGACGGATCTGGTATTTTCGCTGTCCATTGAGAACCTGCACACACGCACAGTCGGAGATATGAGCGAAACAACAACCGGACCCGAGAGCACAGAGGAAAATCCAGTACAGACGTCACTTACAGATTCTGGTATGGGCACCTCTAGCTGTGTGCCTATTGGAGCACGGATCGCGAGGAGAGTGTCACCTGTGGAAGGAGGGCGGGGAGGTGGCGAGTGAGAAAAGTTGCTTTTGAGTGAAAGAGCGAAATGCCTGCAAATCCAAGCACGTGAAACAATTACCTTTAAATGCCCCACAGAGATCTTCATGTTTTACATAGGCCATAGTATGAATGTGTTAAGGGCCCAAAATGTAGCAGCAACCACATCTGGCACACAAACTGAAACAATCTCAACAGTACACCTTTGTACACCAACACTAAAAATGACTGAGACATTTAATATGAGTATTTGAAAGAGTCTAAGTTTAAGCTTTAAAGAAAGAAAACCTTACATCTGTAACTAAACTGCATATTTATTAGACACTCCCAGAAAGTCAAAGGTCCCAGAACACCTTATGACATCATTTGGAGAATTTCCTCAGACATTAAAAGTCTCCTTCTTGGACCACGGAAGAAATGATTCACCTGTAATTCATCCTCTCTGAAGACCTTTGAACACTAATATATAGGGTTATGGTTATCTTTCATTATGCTGCAGCTGACTGTGCAATGCAGAAATGAGTCTGACTGTGGTCTAACCTACCAGTCAAAGGTTTGAGGTTTCAGCCTCGACTCTTCAACTGTCACAGGGTCCCCGGGAAAATTGTAAACGTAAAATAATAAAATAAATATTCTTCTGCAATTCATTTCATGGTTTTTCTTTATTTTTACTACTTCCTACATTGTATATAAATACTGAAGACATCAAATATATGAAGCAAGATTTATGGAATTATGTAGCAAAGAAAAAGCTGATAAATAACTCTGTTTTATATTTTAGATTCCTCAAAGTAGCCGCCCTTTGCTTTGTTGACAGCGCTGCAAACCCTCGGCCTTCTCTCAGTGAGCTTCATGATGTTGTCACCTGAAATGGTTTCACTTCACAGGTGTGCCTGTCAGGGTTCATTTGTGGAATTTGTTGCCTTCTTAATGGGGTTGGGACCATCAGGTGTGTTATGCAGAAGGTTGGTGCACAGCTGACAGCCCTATTTATCAACTGTTAGGATTCATATTATGACAAGACCCAATCAACTAAGTAAAGAGAAACAACAGTCCATCATTACTTTAATAACTGAAGGTCAGTCAGTCCAGGAAACACTAAAACTTTGAATGTGTCCCCCAAAACCATCAAGCACTACGAAGAAACTGTCTCACATGAGGACGCCCCAGGAAAGGAAGACCAAGAGTCCCCTCTGCTGCTGAGGATACATTCATCCGAGTCACCAGCCTCAGAAATCACAAGTTAACAACAGCTCAGATTAGAGCCCAGATAAATGCCACACAGAGTTCCAGTAGCAGACACATCTGCTAAGAAACCACGACTAAGGAAAAGCAACAAGCAGAAGAGATTTGTTTGGGCCAAGAAACACAAGGAATGGACATTAGACCGGTGGGAATCTGTGCTTTGGTCTGATGAGTCCAAATTTGAGATCTTTGGTTCCACCCGCCGTGTCTTTGTGCAAAGGTGAAGGATGAAGGAGGTGTGATGGTGTGGGGGGGGCTTTGCTGGTGACACTGATGGGGATTTATTCAAAACTGAAGCCATACTGAACCAGCATGGCTACCACAGCATCCTGCAGCAACATGCCATCCCATCATTTATTTTTAACAGTACAATGACCCCAAACACACCTCCAGGCTGTGTCTGGGCTATTTGACCAAGAAGGAGAGCGATGGAGTGATGTGCCAGATGGCCTGGCCTCCACAGTCACCTAAACCAAATGGAGATGGTTTGGGATGAGATGGAGCGCAGAGTGAAGGCAAAGGGCCAACAAGTGCTCAGCATCTCAGCTCCTTCAAGACTGTTGGAAACCATTTCAGGTGACGACCTCGTGAAGCTCATGGAGAGAATGAGAAGAGTGAGCAAAGCAGTAATCAAAGCAAAGGGTGGATATTTTTGAAGAATCTAAAATACAAAACATGTTTTGAGTTATTTCACACTTTTTTCCTTTACTACATAATTCCAGTGTGTTCACTCATATTTTTGATGCCTTCAGTCAGAATCTACCATGTAAATGAAAATAAAGAAAAACCATTAATGATAAGGTGTGCCCAAACTTTTGACTGGCAGTGTATGCCAATACCCACAGCTGAATTAAGTCAGATCTTTGGCATTGCTCAGAGTAACATTTATGAACCTGCAGTACCCACTAGTTTATAACTCTCACACAGGTATGCACTAGATCTGCCACTGCTCTAATTAAATACTAGAAAACACAAAATGAATGTACTATCTAACAAGCAGCTTCAAGAGCAATAAAGCCATTGTGTTAAAGCAACCCTGACCACAGGACAGACCACTTCCAGCTAAAACCCACAGACTGTGCAGTGAAGGATATGGGCTGTTGTTGGAGTCATCCGTCACATTCTTGATGCTTTGCTGGACCCAGACTCTCTGCTGGTCCAGCTCGTGTTCCCGAAGGGCCAGGTCATCAAGCTCCGCCTTCAGATCAATCAGCTTATCAGCTATCTCTCTGGTGTTACACCCTGGACCAACACCCCTAAAACACAACGGTAATAGCATGTTTATGTACAGAGAGGAGATAAAGACACCTTCATGCACACACAAAACTCTTGGCCACTGATCATCTGTTTTTTATTAGAGCCTGGACTCTCAGATTCAGATTAATTTGCCTGAACCTGAAAAATTAGAAAATCTCAGAAAGTTTACTTAAGCGTAATTAAAGCTTTGATATTCTTTTCTCTCCTGAGTAAAATGAAATGTTCATTTATATTATCAGCTTACATATGTGGGGCTATCCCAGAAGTTGCAGCTACGGTAGACGTGGTCTTTCTATTATTCAGGATGTGTTATTGTAACTCAAGTGGCATTTATAGTGCTTATGGTCTGTGGTCAGTCCTATAACCCTCATGAGTTATGCAAACTGAAAGTCTGAATCTGCACTTTTCAGTTCATTAGTCATTTCTGTACTGTTACAACTAAGCTAAAGCCATGAGAGCGTCTTCCATGAAACGCAGAGATGCAAAGAATAACACCAATAGGCACCACAGTCCTCAGGTTCTCACCTACCTCGCCACCTCTCTCTGTATCGATAGCACATACCTCTTGTGCAGAGTGGAAGGTTTGGGAGTGATGCAAGTTCTTGAAAAACATTTATGGTTTCAAACAGCTTATACCACCATTACCTAAGCACATCATCTTTCTGTCGTGAAAGCCCTGTCAATCACTTGAAGAACAAAATGAAGTGTGGACTTACTTCCACTGAATACTATTTTTGGACTTCTTCTCTATCAGTCCAATACCTTCCAGCACGTTAGTGATGTCATAGATACGCCGTTTCTGACGCACAGCCAAGGTGTCTGCCGCCTGAAAGACAGGAAAAATGCATTTAAAAAACAGACGACAGCATTTATGTAGCTAACACACAGACCATCTGTGGTATCTAGGGCAACAGGTGCCCTGCAACAAAAACCTATAAAGTCTCACCAAAAATGGTGGCATAATTTTAACTTCCTTCCTTTCTAGCCCAAATCATCTGATGTGCAACATACTAACATTAACCATATGGCAAGTGCTGATACTGTAAGCCCACACGTTATCATCAGGGCCTGTGGCTAAAGTGGACTCATGGAAGTTCCTTAATAACAGCTGTATTTAACAATTCACATAACATACATTCATATACATTCCCAACATAAAATGCTTCACCCTGCAGCACGCAAATGGCCTTTCAATTATTTTATTTATTTTTAGGCTAAATATCAGGGGAGAAAATTGGTTTCTGGCACCAAATAATTTCTGTCACTTTTTACATAAGGGCTCCATATCTCGATAACAGGATCCCTGGAAAAATGGGGAAAAAAAGTCCTTTGTTCTGTGAAAGTTACAGAGTATAACTACAGAATGGATGAGTAAATTTGTTTCATTACCATAGCTTTTTTGCACTACCTCCAAGCACTTTGCTCTCCATTGTGCGCCTTTCTATTGGTTTACATATAGACTGTATACATCTCTTCTGTTTGACATTTATTCCTGATGTCTTTACTAACATATAAATAATTTTGTTGTAAATGTACAATGGCAATAAAAGGGCTATTTTATTCTATTCTATTCTAATAAACTAGTGAAAATTAAAGTTGAAGCGACAGGGAGGGGAAAAAGGGTTGACACTTTATCAGCAATGCACAGTGCAGCTACCAGTGTCAAAAGCTATAAAGCCAATCTGCTAAGACCCAGCAGCCACTGTGATACAGTCCAAGTAATGCTTGGCTGGTCAGGCTGCCTTCTGGTTCACTGGTTTGTTTAAGAAAACATGAACGGCAGTTTGGTGAAAGGCTTCTATTTATAACACAAGCTGAGAAGTTCGGTAAAGTCTGGTTTTCACTTTAAAAACACGTTTTATACTTTACGACTTTGAAGCCAAATAGTATAAATAGTACAATATTAGACTTTTCAGACTGTCCTTTGACAGCACTAACTCCTAATTATGAGTATAGAGGACCACAGTTACTTCAAGTTGATCTAAAAGCAGCTCATTATGTAATATCAGAAGCGCTTATAACAAGGATGGTGACTGAGTCGAGCTATCGAGAAGGGAATGCACTGTCCTTTAGGACACATGCTCTCCGAGTAGCTGTGGGGAAACTAACACAGTGAATGCATGTCGTTAAGTGACAAGGACGTTATCAATCAGAGAAAATTTGTTCATGTGTGAAGATGCAGCAGGGTCGAGTCAAAAGAAAGCGACAAAAGCTGACCCACTTTTTAAACTTTGAATCTGCAGGGGGCAGAGTCTGAAAAGTTGACCGGTGTTCTCAAAGTTCACTTGTTGTCTTTGCTCAGTTCTCTAGCTAAAAACTTGAAAACAACATTTAAGTTGCGTTTGAAAGTAACCCGGGTGTATTGAAACTGCAGTGCCACGAAAGAAAACCGTATCATTAGTTCGAATTAGCCTGTCATACAGCTAGGCTAGGCTAACAAGCTAGCGAAAGTGTAACGACAGCGGGCAGGCTCCAAATGACATGTGCTAGCTAACAACAAAGACCCCGGGTTGCATGCTCACAGCTTTTAGGTCCAGCACCCCATCCTTCGCCTCCTGTAGTAAAGTCACAAACTTGGTCGTGAGCAGCCCCAGACTCTTTTCGTGCCTGCTCGGGGTCTGCGGCTGCAGCGAGTCCCCCACAGCTACCAGGTCGCCTCTGTTACTGGCCGACTCCAGCTCCATCATCACTCGGGACCAGCTCCGTACTTCCCCCTGCCTCCCCGACCAAATCCAGCCAGCGAGCCCAGGAAAGCACGCCCAGTCAAACAAGCAGAAGGCCGGGATAGCGCGAGGGCGTTCAAATGTGCTGGTGTAACCCGCGTTTCTCCAATTTATTGTCCTAAATCAAGCAGAACAGACTGAACACGGTAATTCAATGAGCGAACAGTCGGCGGAGAGCCGTTGGCCACGCGAGGTATGACGGGACGGTTCAATCATTCAAGGGAGTGTCTGCGAAAACTCCATCGTCAAAGAGCGTGGAATAAAGCGACAGCACCAAGACTTGTAAAGTCATTACATTGTTTCTAGTCCGCCGTTCTATTGTTCGCAATTAAAGGTTAATTTCCATTTTTTTCGCTGTTATTTTCGTTTAGAGCTACAACACTGAGTTTTTTTTTCGGATTAATGTAGTAGTGCTAGTTTCAGACGCACCCTTACTGACTCAAACTTGAAGAAAACACACGCACGCGTCAAAGAACGTACACGCCTACGCACGCTTGCGCGCGCGCGCAATCACTCTCTAGGATATTTAGAGTGTTTAGAAGTATTTAGAATTAAGAAGTTCTTTAAAACTACACACACACACACACACAAATATCTTCAAATATGTTATATAAATAAATACTAGAAGTTGCCCCACAGACTGCACACAGCGCTCACTGGATTCATTCGACATATTTTTCGTCTGCATATTAAATGTACAATCTTGTGTTTTTTATATATTAAACGCGCTTGTACATGTATCAGTGATTCATGTTCTTGTATTTATCATTTGACTCTTCACGGCAGCTGACCAAATTCAAATGTTTATCTGCAAAAAAAGATGTGGTTGAAAACATTAAGGAAAGGCGTGGTGTACTTCTCCTTTCTGTCGGTATGCTGGTTTTGTACACTGCAGATTGTTCATTTGAATGTTTTGGTTTACCACCAACTATAAACGTCAGGCTGACGTTTTAAAATGTTTTTAATCCCTTCCCGATTTCTTAGTAGTAAATTAAACAAAATCAGTGTTTGAATGATGAATATTTTATTAAGGAGTTAAAAAGCTATACAAACGTACCCGTCCCTCTGTAAATACAATTAAATTAAATTAAAAAAAAAAATCATTCTCTAATTGCCTTGGCTTGGATAATGAGAGTCATTATCTACAAATGGAGAAAACTTGGAATAGTGGTGAAATGCAGGCCCTAGTAAAGATCGGTGACCACCCGTTGCTGACCAAAAATAAAACAAGAGTCATCTCACCACATATGGAGAAAAAAGGACTGATGAGACAAAAGTTGAACTTTTTGGAAGGTTTGGATCATAAAAGAGATCATCATACCAACCATTAAGCGTGGTGGTGGTAGTCTCTTGGTCTGAGGCTGCTTTGCTGCTTCGGGACTTGAATTACTTGCTGTAAGCAATGGAACTATAAATTCTCTCCCTAACAGAAACTACTGAGGAAAAGTGTTTGCCCATCGGTTCATGTTATGAAACTCAAGCGCACTCTGAATATGCTGGGGGACAATGATCTGAAACACACCAGTGAGTCCACCTCTGAAGGGCTCAATAAATATTAATATAATAAATATTACACAAATAATTGTTCTTCTTGGAATTATTGTTAAGAGAAATAAAAGTTTCCTTTAGGCAGTTGATATCATATAACCACGCCAGCCAGCCGATACTATTTTTAGTATGGTGGCTCAAGAGTTGGGAGTTCGCCTTGTAATCGGAAGGTTGCCGGTTCGAGCCCCGGCTCGGGCAGTCTCGGTCGTTGTGTCCTTGGGCAAGACACTTCACCCATTGCCTACTGGTGGTGGTCAGAGGGCCCGGTGGCGCCAGTGTCCGGCAGCCTCGCCTCTGTCAGTGCGCCCCAGGGTGGCTGTGGCTACAACATAGCTTGCCATCACCAGTGTGTGAATGTGTGCGTGAATGGGTGAATGACTGGATATGTAAAGCGCTTTGGGGTCCTTAGGGACCATAAAAGCGCTATATAAATACAGGCCATTTACCATACTATTTTTAAACCAGTAGGGGGAGCTAGTGCCCAACGGGAAAAAATCCCAATAAGTTAAATCTTTCACGTCAGCAGATTCGTGACGGTAATAAAGTTTTTAAAAAGTCCAACACTAAACAATTAAAAATTAAAATTATTAAAATTAAAAATTATCAGAGATGCATACAGATGTCTTAGCAGTAGTGATCCAGAGTTGAAATATTAAAAATTATAAAAATAACCCCCGAGCTTCTGTGCCGCGAATCTGCTTCTGCTGTCACATGCAGTCAGCTGACTGCGAGCTGAATGATAAACAGGAAGGCTACAGGAAATACCGTTATTACATTCATCCGGACGCAGGTAATTTTGAGTCTTAGAAAGGTTTCATGTTCATCACATGAAATTTAAAAAAATTACTGTGGCCGTCTTGGACAGATTTTTGTTTTGTTATTTTTATTCTGTTTATTTATTTATTTATTTTTCGATATGTGGCTACTTTAAGTTGTTAGCCGCACTGCTAGCCAACGTTGAGATTCACGTTAACAAACTGAGCAGATATTTAGCAGGGATTAAGTTACAAATATTTACGGCCTTTGTTGTAGCATGTGAATACCGTATATTTGTGCGCAAACATCGGTTGTGTCACAGATTTGATGCGACAGTGTAAAAGTGGCGCAGCACCAGAGGCTTGAATTCATTCATGGTTTTCTGCTATCTTGTTTTGTTTTTGTTTTTTTCCAGCTGTGACCATGAAGAAGAACAAAGCCAAGGCAAGCAGCAATACTGAGAAGGAGTTTGTGTTCGAGTTCAGGGCAGGTAAACACAACTGTGTCCTCAAAGTGCCCCTGCAGTTTCCTGTGCAGGGGAACATCAGTGACCTTCATGGACGCCTGATGCTGCTGCATAAAATACCCTGCTACTTAGAAAGTGGTGAGATTGTTATTCCTTTTGCAGGTCTTCCCTTCCCTGAGTATAACCTAACTGTAACATAAGACAGCTAGAAGCTGCACTAAAGCATTTAGTTACAGGAGCTTGTTACATTTCTTATACAAAGCTACCGAGTTGCACTTTCCACTTTGCTTGCACAGACCTGAAAGACTTTTTAAAAAAATATCTGCTTTGTGTGACCTTTGTTGCTCTAGAACTGAAAAACTCGCTTTCCAGTTTCGTTGAGAAGGAGACGATTCTGGATTATGACAGAGAGGCAGAGCTGGCCCTGCAAAGACTCACAACAGGAGACGTAGATGTAAACAAGCTCACCAGTGCATGGACTAGGTCTTACGTGGAGGTAATAACGCATTTCATTGTGTTTTTATCGTGTTAAACACAGCACTGTGTGAACTAGGGCCTTTCTGTGCGTTTGCTTGGGGCCCAAAGTCCAAAGACGTGCACGTCAGGAAAAGTAGGTGTGAATCTGAGTGTGGATTGGTTGTCTGTCTCTGTGCGTCCACCCTGTGATGAAATGGCGACCTGTCCAGACGCCTGCTACTACACAGCAGGAATTGGTGTATCCATGTAACTTAACCTCCTAAGAGCCAAACTCTTTCATGGCATGCATTTTTAATTTCTCTTTCCTATTTGGGCTGATTGGGACCTGATAAATTTAAAAACAAAGAATTACGTGATTTTTTTTATTTTTTTATTTGTATTTTTAACCTGATTTTTGTTTCTGAGAAAAACAAGATCAACATATGAGGACATTAATTTTAAATTTTGATAGCCTGGGAACGCCTTGGTGTTCCCCCGGATGAGCTGGAGGAGGTGGCTGGGGAGAGGGAGGTCTGGGCTTCACTGCTTAGGCTGCTGTCCCCGCGACCCGATCTCGGATAAAGCGGATGAGGATGGATGGATGGATGGATAGAACAGTGGCAGTATAATGTCCTTGTAACTGGATATCAGGCCCTTGTAGGGCAAAATTTAGTATTTTGGTCTAGACAACCCAAAATGTGATGTCCACATATGTGGACGCCAGGTCCTAGGAGGTGAATCCTGAGTTTTCAGAATTAAGAAGGTGGTTTACTTCTTACCGGGTTGCATAGCTTGAAGACCTAACATGCTCTGGAGAAGGTTATGTTATAGATTAGAGACCAGCAGGTACACAATCACCTCTTACTGACTAATCAGTTCTCCAGAAATTTCTGGAAGATTCCTTGGGATGGAGAGTGGGAGTGTCGTAAAGTTTTTGCCTTTCTCTGATTGGCATCACTAAGAATCATAGATTCTTAGATGTAACTTTTAATATTCCTTGATTATTTCTTTTAAATATTAATGTTATATTTAGTCTGTATTATGTGTTTAACCTTTTCTTAGTTTTCTAATGTTATAGTTTTACCTTCCTTAGCAAACTTGAATATGTTTGTAATCGATCAGATGCTGTCAATGTCGCCCTTTCTGTGTGAATGCACTCGTAGCTAGGTTGATAAACCCTTGGTAACTTATTGAGTAGATAACTCCCCTTTATGTGACTGCTTAGCCTGATTGCTGATGTTAGAATAACTGAAACAAGATAACTGAAAGATACTTTGGATATGTTGAAGTACAAGCCCCAGCATGCACCCTGCCTCTTACTCTGTGACAGCCAAGATATTTTGGATAAGTGGTTAAGAAAATGTATAGTTCAGAGGTCAACCTTTCTGAAAATCACCTTTCAAATTTAAACCATAGGTGCCTCTGCTAGGAGGCTCAGGCTGTATAATAAGTTTTACTGCCTTAGTTGTTTGTACAACCTTACAGCAAGTTGTTTCTGTTTCTGATGTTATCTATTTTAGGCTGATGGATGTATAATTTTAATGAAAAACATTTAACTTCACACACACGATATTTCATTAACAGTTACAAATAATTTGTTTTAAAGTAAAGTCTTGTTTGGTGCCTAACTATAACTAACCATAACTAAGTTACAGAAAACATCTTCCATATGTGTTGCTATTGTTATATTAACACTGTGTGTTTAAACTGTAACTTCAAAATGCCATTTGGCAGTTAGAATAAGGAATCATGCTGCAACCGTCTCATTCAGTGACACAGGAAACAGATTAGATTCAGTACAGAAATTTGTAAAACTGTGTGGACAAATGTTTCTGTCAAAAATATCTGTTAATATTATGGACGGTACTTTTTAAGCTTGGCAGGTATTCCAAAAATACATTTCACGCACTGGCTGCTTAACACAGCCTGATAAATACAGCTCCATGTTTCTGCAGCAGCACAGCAGCGTGGTTTGGAAGTGTCCTTGAACACTCTCACTAACTTTGGAGTGGTCATGGATCATTAAAGTCATTTAAACAGAAGTAGAGCAGTAATTGTTTATTCATGAGTTCTGGACCCCTCGAAGAAAAACCCCCAAACAAACAAACAAAAAAAAATCTCATTACATGAGCCTTCATGCTGTGTCTAATGTCTCTCGCAAGCATTTTACTTGGTTACTTTGATGCATTTCCCACCAGAGATGGGATACATTCACATGCCTGAGAACTGAGTCATTACTTTTGTGCTGTGGATAAATACAAAACAAACACAATTGTGAGAAGCAGACTTTGTGGTTTCCTAATGAAATTGTGTATGGTGTGTTCACTGAGACATTTATTTAAACTCAAATGCCTCATTTCATGTTTAAGGAAGGCTGATGAGATCAGCTCTCTCCCGCTGCACTCACACATTTAGGAGTTTGCCTGCAGTCCCACTTGCACAGTGTTTGTTACCTAAACATTCTCGAGCCTGTGTAAATGTGGGGTGTTCACACTGAAGAGTACTGTTATTGTGCATTTACCTTAGATGGGTCAACTGGCCTCGTATGTTTTGCAGGTCATAACACAGAAACTGCGACTTTGTATTTTGCCTTCTTTGTTTGGCTGAAAATAAGCTGCTTGCTTATTGTTCTTGTTCACAGTCCGATCATCACCCAGCATGGTTAAGCACTGTACCTCCACCCTTCTTTAACTGCTTACAACTGTCGTTTAACAAAAAGATGTTTTGCTTCCTGCCGTCACTGTTGCAGACCACACTGGAACATGCGCGGCCTGAAGAGCCCAGCTGGGATGAGGACTTTGCCAATGTGTACCATGAATTGATCCACTCCCCCGCCTCAGATACGCTCCTCAACCTGGAGCACAACTACTTTGTTAGCATCTCTGAACTCATCAGTGAGAGAGACATGGAGATTAAGAAGCTTCAGGAGAGGTTGGTGTTAGATGGGATTTGATTGGGATTTTTGGATTTCCTGAACATGTTTTTCTGTCTTATTTCTAAATACTTATTGCCAACAGTTTTGCCTTTAGTTTTTTAGCCAATGTTAGTTCTCAGCCCTCCCCTCTTACACAACTCTTATCAAATAGATCATCATCTTAAATTTCTTCCATGGACTAAAATTAGGTCAGATCTTTTTTTGTTTCCTACCACAGAGATAATTTTTTATCATGTTTTATGAATATTTATGTACTTTCCCAACAATCTGTTAAAAATCAATAAATACTTTCCTGTTTTGTAGGCAAGCGGCAGAAATGGACAAAGTCATGCATGAGCTGGGAAACACGCTCAGTGACCAGGATGTGAACGCAGTAGCTTCTCAACACTTTGATGCACAACAGGTGAAAGGAAGCTGAGGTGCTCAGTAGTTTGTCTCAGTGTTAATAGAAGTGTTGGTTAACTCCAGTGGAGAACCGAAAAGATGATTTCACCTTTCAGGAGATACAGGTGGTCTGTTTTTCAAGTAAACTTTTTGTTTAAGGCCCTGAACGTTTGACATTGTCATCAATGAACAGGTGCTTGAAAACAGGTGGGCAAGCGAGCTTAAACAAGTGACGGGCATTCAGAAGCATGAATACCAAGAATGGGTGGTCAAACTGCACCAGGACCTGCAGAAATCCAACAACAGCAGCAAAATAAAGTGAGTTCTTCTCTGTGTATCTGTGTGTGCACACTCAGAAAAACAAAGAAGGTCTGTTACAGTGTTCGCTTTCTCTGTGTGTGCACACTGCAGTGCAGCCTGTCTTTGTGTTTGCTCATTTGATATATGAAACCTCACTTTCTGCTCGCGTTTACCTGAGCTAGCCTTTTCAGGTGCGTGACAGTACCCTCATGGATTTTGAGGTACAACAAAAACAGTTGATTCAAGATAATAAACACCGGAGTCAGCTGCTTATTCTTACTCTTTCCTTTAAAGGAGAAAACCTGCAGTGAGTGCAGCATCATTATCTGATGGGTTGCTCGTGTTATTGATTTGAGTAGCTGAACTGAGCTGGGCGTGTGTGTGTCTGCCTCCGTAAACAGGCAGTTTTATAGTAAATGAACAAACATTTCCACTCCTATGGGTGCTTTTTTTGCAAAATGCAACTTTGAACTTATTATGTTTGACCTGAAAACTCGACAGGAAGTCGGAAACAAAAGCTGGGTAGCAGAATTTTAATAACAATGAGAAAAGTCATAAAGTTGAGTCATAAAATGACATGAAACCGATCAGCTGCTTTCCATCTTCACAACAAAACTAACCTTAACTGGTAACAGCTGCACATTACTAGGACTACACTACACTACGACTATAAATGTCTGCTTTAATGTCTATGTAAATGCGATTACAAGAGGTCACAAAGTTGACTTGGTTTGACTGATTTTGAGCTTTGTAGGATCAGTTCAGACTGTCGTCTCGAGAAAACAAGTGAAAAATGTCTAAAAGTGGTTCACAGTAATGTTAATAGTAACGTACAGTGAGGAACATAAGTATTTGAACACCTGAGAAAATCGGTGTTAACATTTGGTACAGAAGCCTCTGTTTGCAGTTGCAGAGCTCAAACGTTTCCTGTAGTTCTTGACCAGGTTTGCACACACTGCAGCAGGGATTTTGGCCCACTCCTCCACACAGATCTCCTCTGGGTCTGTCAGGTAGTTTCAGCTCCCTCCTGAAGATTTTCCATTGGTTTTAGGTCTGCAGACTGGCTAGGTCACTCCAGAACCTTGATATGCTTCTTACGCAGCCACTCCTTGGTTATCCTGAATGTGTGCTTCGGGTCATTGTCATGCTAGAAGACCCAGCCACGACTCATCTTCAATGCTCTGACTGAGGGAAGGAGGTTGTTGCTCAAAATCTCACAATACATGACCCCATTCCTCCTTTCCTTAATGAAGTGCACTCGTCCTGTCCCCTTTGCAGAAAAGCACCCCAAAGCATGATGTTCCCACCCCCATGCTTCACAGTAGGGATGGTGTTCTTGGGATGCAGCTCATCCTTCTTTTTCCTCCAAACACAGTGAAGTTGAGACCAAAAAGTTCTGTTTTGGTCTCATCTGACCACATGACTTTCTCCCATGCCTCCTCTGGATCATCCACATGGTCATTGGCAAACTTCAGACGGGCCTGAACATGTGATGACTTGAGCAGGGGAACCGTCCATGCAATGCATGAAACTGTGCTCCCAGCTGTCTTCATGTCATTGAGCATCTGGGCTGATTCCTCACCTTTCTTATCATCAGAGATAAGATGCAAGATCTCACCCCACCCCATCTCACCCCACGAGGTGAGATCTTGCATGGAGCCCCAGTCCGAGGGAGACTGACAGTCGTCTTTATTCAGTCATTATTCAGCATGTATTGAATATTCTGACCAAAAAAAACCCAAAAAACGGATATCACCAGAACATCTATGGTTCTGAGACAATGTGCTGACCCTGCATTCTGTTGTTTTTAAAGATGAATATCATCATGTTATTACGTGTGGATGAAACTGAGAACATTCGACATCAGCACTCGGAGCGTTTTCTAAACGTGCACTTTTAGTTAAAGCTGCAAAGCGAAAATTGAGTTGGAGTTTGGATTTCTTTGATAAGGTCTCTTTACTTTTCCGTCTGTTTCCCAGATTTAAATAAAACCTGGTTCCACCTGAGGCTCAAACTGAGCTCGTCAACAAAGCGTTTTCTTAAACCGTAAACCTCTGTTTGAGTTATGAGTTATATCATTTCATGTTTCTTTGAGCTATGTTTTATGAAACACTAACATTCGATTTCTTTCTTTGCTGCATCATGGGATCAAACTCTTCACTTTATTAACCTGTATAACCCACACCCACTCGCCCACTAAACCTCAGCTCCAACTAAAGCTTAAGCTTTTTATAACTGTCGGTTCCATAAAATGATTTCTTTGAATCCGCAGACGTGCTAAGGATTGGTTTCTCTTCCCTCTCAATTTTCCAGTGAGGAGATTAAGGTGCAGCCCAGCCAGCTGTCAGAGGCTGCAGATTCAGGTGCCAGGATGTTCGAGGAACAGCCTCAGCTGGAGGAGAGCTTCACCATACACTTAGGTACTTCACATGCTTCCCTAGTATTTTTGCACAGATCAAGCATCGCTGTTACAGTTAACACAATAAAAATTTGCAGGAGCACAGCTAAAGACGATGCACAACCTGCGACTGGTCCGAGCAGATGTGCTGGATTTCTGCAAACACAGACGACACGGCAGCAGCGGAGTGAAGCTGCGGCGGCTGCAGACGGCTCTTTCGCTGTACTCCTTCTCACTGTGCGGTCTGGTGCTCCTGGTCGATAACAGGGTCAACTCCTACAGTGGCATCAAGAGAGGTCAGGGAGCATGCGGTGTATAATGTAGTTAGATATATGTATGTTGATTCCTGCTTTTACCTGCAAAGAGTCATTTTTGGCAGTTTGATGAACTGTAATGTGGATATTTTGTTTCTGTTTACCTTCTCTTTTCTTCTACTGTGGAAGCCAAACTTTCTTTAAGTGTTTTATTCACTTACTGTGGGTTTCATCTAACTTTAAGTTTGAACTTGAGGCTAAGCAGTCATTTGGTTCCACTGTGTTTGAGTTCACCTGGGGCCTACTCTATGTCAACCCACAGACTTTGCAACTGTGGCAAAGGAGTGCACAGACTTCCACTTCCCCTGTCTAGAAGAGCAGCTGGAGGAGGTGCAGCAGGTGGTGCTGTACGCCAGAGCCCAGCGGAGCAGCAAGCACAAAGACCAGCCTGGTGAGACATTTTGCAAAAAGAAACACTTGGAGTCTCAGCCTGGAGGTCCTGAAATCTTGGGGAACAAATTTGATTATTCTTGATGCTATGGTTGTTTTTTTTTATAGTTTTGGCCATTCTTTAGGAAAACAAGATGTTTATCTCCTATTTTAATACCATAATATAACATATGAATAAAATTCAAGCCTTTCTCAAACAAACAATAAAATAAAAAGAATTGGAGGGAAGTAAACGCGTATACTTGCCTGTACGAGTCTGGCTTTTACATGAAGCTCACACTGAAAGGCTCCTCGTGGAGCTGGAACATTTCAGTGTTATGCGAGCAGTATGAGAGGGGGATTAATCTGTCAGGAAATAGAAGATGTTGATTTTATCCAGATTCTTATCACAGCATAAGTGATTTACTGAGTAGAGGTGTACACATACAGGCCCACTGGCTTCCAAGCCTGTCACAGATCCGCTGCTAACACTCATTGTCCCTTTGAGATGCTGATTTGTGCTTTATTCTGCAATCCTGTATCCTTACAGAGACTCAAAAGAACGGCGGTGATGATAAGAGCAAAAATGTTGAAAGAAATCCCTCGAATATCTTACCAGGTATTAAGAAAACAGTTTGTGATTATCCAGCAGATTATTTTTATATTTTAACTCTCTGTCGGCTACGTCTCTTCCTAAAGGTGAGTTCTATATCACGCGGCACTCCAACCTCTCGGAGGTCCACGCCGTCTTCCATCTGTGTGTGGATGACAACGTCCGATCAGGGAACATCACTGCCCGGGACCCAGCGATCATGGGCTTGAGAAACATCCTCAAGGTGTGCTGCACTCATGACATCACCACTGTTACCATCCCTCTGCTGCTCGTCCACGACATGTCCGAGGTAAGAAGAAGCTGTCAATGCTTGCATGAGTGCAGCTGCAAGAATAAAAGCTTGTAAACTGCATATTGTAATATAATAATCTTAGTGGAGCAAATAAACCTGACTGTAAGTTTATTGGACCAGCAGACGTCCAGGTATTATGCCTTCACAGTATCGTCTTTTTCCCCATAAACTACACGAGTACACAAGCTGATCAGATTTCTCCAAATAGAGAAATGATCAGGAAGTACAGTACAGGCAAATGGTTGCGCTTGATCCATTGTTGGGTTATTAGATGTTTCTGGGTTGCCATGGATGCTTGATGGTTTAGTTTGGGCAAGTAGAAAAAAGTCAATAAAAAAAAGTCTCATTTGGAGTATTCCTGTTAGATCAACCTTAGTATATGTACTTGTATTACACTGTAATAAACTATTCAAACTGTCATACCTGTGATTGTCAACGTGGCAAAACCTTGAACGTTAATGATTCAGTTGTATTAAAAAGTAGAGAATTGAAACTTTAGTGATTAATGGTGTTGAGAAACGTTTTCAAAGCGGCTGATGTTGATGGGAGGTGTTTGAGTTCAGCCGGCGGGGGCTGAAACGTTCGTTATTCTATGACTCTGGTCTTGGATTCGTGCTTTATTGCCTTCTCTCTTTCCTTGTGTTACCTGTTTGAAGCTCTGCTGTCAGCTATTTGATACAGGTGGGGAAAAAAAAGAATAGGGGTGTTGAGTAATCAGGATCGGTTACCAGAAAAACTGCTATGAGTGCACTGTTACTCAGTGATGTTGTAACAGGGTACGTCACAAACTGTGATGTTCGTCTGTGCTCTGTGGTCTTGCACTTGCGTCAAACCCCAAAACCTGATGGCTGTGCAACTTTCCCAACTCTCAGCACACCCAGACTGACTTTAAGCTTGTGCTTATTCGTGTACGATAACATCTGACTCGTTGGACATGAACTGTAAATTCAGACTACAACTTTTTTGGGTCACTAATCCTGCAGAGTACATATGCACAGCGACAGTCAGTGCTCACATGTTAGGGTCAAATAACAGAAAAAGCCTCGACGTGGATCGAGCGGACACTTCTAGCATTTTCCTGTGAAAATAGCAGGATTCTCTTTGTATAATGACGCGGGCACTTGTCTTTTATTTAGTCTGTTACATTTGTTTCTTTGTTTTTAATCACATTAGATGTCCTTTGTTGGTTATTTAACTGAGTAATGTTACCAATAATAACATAATCAGTTCAACAAACTTCTTTATAGATGCCTAATCAACAGTCTTTTGATTCATAAAACTAAAGTTTTGGAGCTCTGGAAGCCTCGAGAAGCAGACGATACTTAATTGAAGGCTTCTCATTTCAAAACTTTCCATCTGGCAGCTTCTTTTTCAGGCATTTCCCTTTTGAGGACAGACGTTTGCCTGTTTGTACAAGCCTATTGTAGTGTTAAAACAACTGGTTTAGTTTGTCTACATGAACTACAGACCACAGTCCAAATCCAGCACGGCTGTTGCTCTTGTTCTTATTTTAGTTTTTCTTTTTTCTTTGAAGTTTGAGGAAAGAGGTTCACATAATAAATGCTCAGTGTCACTATAATATATGGTTAAAGGTTTGTGGAGATAAAACTGAAAACTGGGTTAATTTGGAGCCGGTTTGCAGACATTGACTGTTTCACGACTGCTGTGTTCATTTTTCTGGCTGTAAGAAACGCTTTTGTTCTTGCCTCAAACTGTTTGGCAAACACCACAGTCACCTTCAGTGCTCCTGTTTACGGTTCAGTCACACCAAAAAGCTGAATGAATATTCAGAAATCCCTCACTAGAGCCTGTGCAGTTTATCCAAGTACAAAACGTACAAGTAAACGAAAGAGAGTGTGTGTTGTGGCAAAGACTCTCTGTTACACTCCTTGCGGTGAGAACAGGTAGTTTGCAAGATGAGATCATTGTGTGCAAACTGCAGCGGAGTACACTCAAAGCTGAAAGGAAATAGTCGCAGAAAGTGTTTGATTTAGCACAAAGTGTCCAATCCAATAAGCATTTTGACAACATCAGCTTAGACATAGTTGCCTAATAAGAAGCTTTGGTTTTGACACAAAGACACGTCATATAACAGGTTCTCTCTGCTCTGCTCTGTAGTGTGTAGGACTGTATAAAGCTCTGTGTGGAGTAATATTGTGGAAACAGTATCTGTGTATCTGTGTACTAATGTTCTGTCCTGTAATATCATTCACCACCAACTCGTTTGCTTTTCTTTCTCTTATGATGTTTGAACTGTAGCACAGATATAAGTAATACAAGACAAATAAACAGAACGTTAAAAATGTTACAAATTTGAAAAAAAATGAAAGAAGATGCGATTGCCAAAAAGTCTTTTGAAACATTGTTTCACATTACAAAAACTTAACTAAGATCACATTATTTTTGCTGTTTGGTCTGTGGAGCTCGTACCCTACAGGTGATGGTGCTACATGAAGTCTTTGAAATGATTTCTTTATTTTTAAGTCGTATGTCAGTCTAAGTTCACCGCCGTGTGCCTCATTTCACACCAACCTTCTCTTTTCATTGCAGGAGATGACCATACCGTGGTGTCTTAAAAGGGCGGAGCTCGTATTCAAATGTGTCAAAGGTAACATGGATGTTATGCACAGCTGTTGTACAGTATTTATGGACATACTGATTGGTCATTTGGTGGTTTTTTTCTTGTTTGTTCAACCGTCTGTCAAACGTAAACATAGAGAATACTTAATACTGTGTTACTTTATTATGTATTAATACACAATAATTGCACTTAACATTGAATGCAGCAATGTAAGAATGAATGGTGATATTCATGCTAAATTTTCTTTGCAGGTTTTATGATGGAAATGGCCTCGTGGGACGGCGGTGTATCACGCACAGTCCAGTTTCTAGTGCCAAAGGTGAGATCAGTCATTTGTACCACTTGTACCTGTGGATACACTGTTGTTCTCTGAGTGACTGCCTTCCGGCAATGCTTCATGCTTCTTTTAAAGAATTGTATACTTAAGGCCTCGCCCGTACATAATGTAACAAAAGGCACACCTGGCTTTGCAGTGCATGTCTCCGAATGCACACTACGTAGAGTTGAGTGCTTGAAAAGCGTGCCATAAATCATAGATTACAGAGCTTTAGGTTATTTTAGCTCCGTATTTGCACTGCTGTGATAAAAGAAAACTCAGAGACTCAATCACATAAATGTGCGATAAGCAATGGGATTAGTGTGCAGCTTGCCAACACTGAGGTGTAATCACTTTCACTTTGTTGGAAATCCAGGTCTTATGTTAATTTGTTATTAAATAAGTTAAAAAGGAAAGGGAAAAAATATTCAGGCTCAACTTTAAAGCGAGGTTTTCTGTTATATTTTGGACTGATTTAAGCTTGCCGTGCAGGATGAATCACGGCCGTTACTATTTGCGAAGCTATACATGCAGAGTTTTTGTGGTTTGGATCCTATAGAATGAGCTCCCGCTGACAGGATAAGATGATAAAACGAGTGGCATCAAAGGACTCTGACTGTACCGGCTTCCTGTCAGCTACGTGCTCAGACACCATTCAAAATAGCAGCTACTGAAACGACATTGTTGTCTGCACCTCAAAGAAATACTGTGTCTAAATATATGCCGTGTGTTTGCAGGACTGTGCTTCTGCTTTAGGATTACTTAACATTCTTACTTGACGGGTGGCAGTGCTTAGAGTGACAAACTCTGTGTGTCCCCTGTTCCAGTCACAGCTGCTATAGCTCATTTCATGTCAAGAAACCGCGGAAGCTGTTAATACTTGACTGGACGCAAAGAGTTCAGCTGTATTTTTGTTTTTTGAGGACTTTAAACAGCATCTTTCCATTATCACAGCGCGGGGAGAGAAGATGTTGTTTCCGTGCAAACCTCAGTCCGCTCACTAACCCTGGTCACCCCTCTGTGTGTCTCTTTGTACTGACAGACTATTTCAGAGGAAATGTTCTACCAGTTGAGCAACATGCTGCCGCAGATCTTCCGCGTCTCCTCTACCCTTACTCTCACCTCGAAGCACTGATTGGTTGAAACCTCAGGTCATTCAGGCAAATGGAGACAAGTAAAGTCTTTGGTTTTTGTGTTGTTTTTTTTTAAACTAGGATGAATATAGAGACTTTGTGACATAAATAACTTCCATTTGTTGTTTAAAAACAATTAAGTTATGGTGGCATTAAGTGCAAAAGAATTGATGAACTTTCCTATTATTGCACCTTCCAAAGCTACTCACTCTGAAAGAGGACTGGATTCACTGGCACGCTAAAACAGCTGCTGCAGTTATCATTTAGAGTCTCCAGGGTGTGGTTCTGGTGACAGAGTTTTATTACATTAGCTGCCAGTACTGCAGACATTTCAGTTTTCCTTTAAAGCTGCAATCTGCAACTTTGGTCACGTTCAGCTGCTTGAAGTCGGTAAAAATGAGACAACCAAATGTGTAAAGTGGGCTGAATGGTAAAAAACTTGTGACTTTCCATGTTGTCATATCTTTACTTTTTTCTTTTTACAGTATGTTGATTATTGAAGAAAAGAAAAATCACCAATCTGGGCTCAAACTCGAATGCTAGTTCTGATGTTGACATCTTAACCGTCATATTTAATTCTTAAAGAATTTCTTGTGGTGACAGACGATCTTACACTTCAGCCATCGAATGAGATTTAGCAGCATGATGTCGTGGTGCTCTGGCTTCAGTGACATGGACTTGGCTCTTTTAGTCCTAATGACAAATTGCATTGCTGCTCATATGAGCGGTGTGCTATGATTTTGTACTGCATTGCAGAGAGTTGTGGCGACTGCCGCTAACTCTCTGTGGGAGTGTGAATGTGTATGGTCCCCCTCCCCCCTCACCTGCCTAACAGTAGATGGCACTGTTCCTAAAGACAAAAATGTGAAATAGAGTAACTGTACTTGAACGCTTTGCTTATCGGAGGAAACGTTTTGCCTATTGAAATTCATCTCAATCTATTCTAAGTGAGGGAAATGGCACTGAAAGTACAGCTCAGTTGTATTTTATGTTAAACACCTACATGTGCACCCTGTATATTTACTTTATGTGTGTACATTTTTTTAATGTTTTAATAAAGTAACACTCTCGACACTGATGTGGTGTATTCCTCATAAGCTTCTGACAGACTTCAGAACTGGATGATTAGTTTTTCTGTGCCCCCACCCATCTGCCAGAAGTGATGCACTTCTAGCGAGTTCGTCTCCAGGCTTTATTTACTCTTGATTGGTTATCCACAGGGACCTAATCTCCCTAAAGTTAATAATCCATGTCATTCATTGGAATTACATTCCTTCACGTCTAATGGTTGGCCTACGAGCCATTTCAGACAGATAATCAATTTAGTTTGTCACAAAGTTTGCCACTGCCGCATTCAGTGGTGGCATTAGGCTGATTAAAAGAGTTGACAGTGTAGCAATCAGCTGCGCCCAGAGAGAGTTATGAGATTTTTGAATGGCGCCGTGTTGAAACTTGCAACTGTTTTTATCATGCAGCCAGGTTGAGAAGCCACAAAACGGTAAGAATATGTAGTGCAAAGTGTTTAGCATTCTCAGGATTGGTCTTAGAGGCTTTGAGTGTGCACAAGCTTATGTGCATGTAGAGTCCAGGCACAGAAATGAGAGAACTGCAGAAGGTACTTTTGCATACATTCAGACTTGTTCATGGCAAACCTAGTGAGCAAATAAAATGTATCTTTAGATAAGCATTCAAATACAACGTTGCCCAAATTGCTGTACAAAGTGTGTGTGTACAGTCACACACGCATGTAATTACATGCATAAAAATGCATCATTATTTGATTACGATAACAATTAGAAATGTTATTTTACACTGGTATTACCCGTGATTGGTAATGGATGATGCTATATACAATCCTCTCCAAAAGTAAAAAGTCAAGTAAAGGTGTCATTTACATAAATATCACTTACTGTACTATACCCTTTATCTTACGGTGAATTCTTACTGTCATTTAATGGTCGGGCATTGCACAGCAATAAGCATTTCACCACATGTCATACTGTGTATGGTTGTGTGCAGAGATGGGCAAGTAACTTGACCAACACTGGTTGTGTGTGTGAGACAAATAAAATTTGAATTTAAAGGGTAAGTCAGCTGTTACACGGCAGCTATTATAGCACGGCTTCTCCACAGTTGGTTGGAAATGGCAAAATTAAATACTATTTATATACAGAAATTTTAATGATATGAAAATGCTAACAGACAAATCCTGAACATGAAAACGAGCAAACCCGAGAGCGTCTTCTCCGACTGTAGAAAAATCATACGTCACAGGTGCTGCTACCGGAAGATGCTTTTTTTTTTTTGCTTAAAAAAATAAAAACCTGAATATCTCTTGTGAAACGCTTTCAAAATAACAGCAAAGAGTGCATTTGTTATTTTAGGTCTTTGATTAAATAAAATAAACGAAATCTTTTTGTGTGGCGTTTTTGTTTTATAAATTGCCATTAACGTGTTATTCTACTTTTTGCTACATTTATTTCGAAGTTCCCAACCGGAAGTTACTGCTGTCGCTGCCGCTGGCTTGACAGAGGTTGTCACAGCTGGGTAGTTGGCTCGCTACAAGTTAAGCAACAGGGTTTCGTCGGGAGCGAGCAAGTTGCTGCATGGATTTGTCGGAGCTCCGCGTAACTTACGGTTAAGTTTGCACCTAAACGAGTTGTTCGAGGGATTCTGTCTGTCTGTGTTCAGTAAGGCTTTCTCATGCGATACACATCTATCACATGTCGGCTGCTCTATGTGCTGAAACTTATTCATTGTATTTGGCTGCCTTGCAACGGTTCACCGCGTCGAAACTGCAGACAGCGGCTTTAAAATTTGACCCAAGCGTCCCCGACTCGTCCCACGCCGGAGACCGTGATACAGCTGACCTGAAAACGGAGGTAGGTGTGCGGCGGTGTGTGCTTGAGCCTGTGTGCGGTTAGCCAGGGTTCAGCAGCGTGGTGCTTTCTGGAAGTTTTTTCCACTCTGCGTCGCAGACTGCCGCTTTGCCACCGGGCTCCCTGGACACCGATGCAGTGCCAAGTTCCGTGGTGGCTTTACTCTGTCCCCGGCCGACACAACGCTGCGTGTCTACGCCAAAACCTTCGCTGTAAACGTTTGGCGCTGTGTTGACGAGACCCCGCTGGTTTGACACATGGATGGATGGGGGAGGAGGCGTTTGAGGACACCCCCGTGTGGAAAGTTACAAAGTATTCCAGCTGGATGTGGCATTGGCTGGTAACGTTCAAAAGAATGACTCCTGGGGTTTTGTTTTGTTCTCGTTATTCCTTTTTTAGTGTCTCGGATGCGCGTGTGTGTTACAGAGTGAGGTCATGAACCGTAAAGGCACTCTAAAAGCTGCCCTGTCATATTTAAGACATGTCTTGTATGGACAAGTGTTCTCAGCCTGAAACAGATGGAATTTTCCACAGTGCGGCCATCAGCTTGTTGATGGTGACTCTCAGGAACTAGACGTGTATGCTTTGATTTATCAGCTGTTTAGAATAAAAACAAAAGGGTGAAATGCCTCATGAGCATTCCTGTTTAGCATCATGTTTTTCAGCCATCATTGGATTTTGATTCCTCGACTTTTTGTTTTGTTTTTGTTTGAAGAATGTTATCACATTTTTAAAGCCCGCTAATAGTAATTTCTTTATCTAAGGAATGCAGCATCAGGAAATTAAGCAACACTTTATACCAACTAAACTTCTTCGGTGCTGAAAGTTTCCACTCGCATGTTTTTGGGAGGCTGTTTGAGTCTGGTTTCTTAGAGAAAATTCAAGGTTCAGAAACCACATTAGGAGGGCAGAGGATCAAAAGGTTAAACAGCTCTAACCCATGACCGTGACTCTGCCGTCACACAAAGACCTCTTTCCGCTTCTTCATGGGCGCGTTAGGTGTGGTATTTACTCAGCCTTGGAAACTGGACTCTTCTCTTTCATCCTGTCACACGTCATTTCTGTTTCTTTCCTTTTAAAATGGCATCAAATTAAACTGTGTACACGTGTGCGCAGCTTGTTGCCACATAAGGATTGTGAAATAGTAGCGGTAAATTCTTACTACTGCACTGACATCATCCAGATGTTTGTCTGCTAATGATCAGTGGCAGGCTGTCGTTACAGCTGACTGGCTGGTCTCAGAGCAGTTATATTCTTAGTATTTGCAACTTTCTTATTTATTTGTTGCCCCCAGGAAAGCTTTGCTCATCTGCTCCACTGTGATAGAAACGCTTCTCCATGCCATGACCAGCTGGCTGTTCTCTAACTGCTCCCTGACAGTCTGATATCCCCCCCCAAAGCCAAGCGCAAGATAATCGCCCACCGTTGAGGACACCAAGCTACTTAGGCAGACTGAAGGCTTTGCAGTTCTAATCACTCGTAGGCTGTTTAGCTCCGGCTTGGTGTGCTTACTGTTCTTCCTATGTCTACCTGGCTTTTCGGCTCTTGCATATGCTTTCAAAGACGAGTGCTGGATTACGTGGTGGGTGTAACACATATATTTTTTCCCTACCTTTTTTCTGATGGTTTGAGTCTGAAAAGCATTTGCTTAAAGGCTTTTTGTTTCCCTTAAGCTCTGTGTCCTCTTCAAAGCATCATGTGCTGCCAGCAGTCACAGGTATGCAGTCTGATAGCCGTGCCTCACATCCGAGGAGACGCTTGCTCTGGGAAAGCGTCGTTATGTGGATCTGTTTGCTTACAGCGCCTTAAGTTCTGTTCCTCAGTTTGTATCCCAAACTGTTTTTCCATCGTTTCTAGTTTTTGCTTTGTCTCAGTTTTATGCATTATAAACAGGAAAATACAAACCTTTTGATTTTGCAGGAAGTTGGTTGAAACCTTCATCTAAGTTGGGACTAATAGCCTTTTCACGTCATTGGAGCAGCACTGACAGGATCCATGCTGGCGCTCTTATTTGTCTTATTTTCTTTGTCTCTGCATGAATTTGTGTATTGTGTAGTTGTCTTAACACTCATACCACTTAGACCTTGTACATTTACTGCTAAAGTGAATGCGTCCCTTAAGTACTAATCATTGTAAAAACAGTGAGCTCATTTGTTGAAACAGGAGGGGGGAGAGAAGTGGTAATGGCAAAAGAAAGTTGATGGGGAGAGAGGGGGAAGTGTGAGATTTTTTTCCCCCCCTCTGTCATTTGGTATGTTTTTCAACAACCACCAATCAAAAGCGAAGCAACACCTGCTCCTCGACTGTGAAAATCACACAAGTGCTGGAATGCACATCGTTAGGCCCCCGTAACTCACTAACAGCAGGGAAAAGGCTGAATATTGAGGAACCTGTCTGATTCCTGCATCTCTCACTGACAGGAAGCAGAAGAGCTCAGAAGTGTTTCCCAGCTCTCTGCAGGCACCGGGGTCAAAGTCCAAACTGCTTCCCTGTAATGGTGCTCCACAGCGAGCCGGGCCAGAAACAAAAACCACATACAGACGACCTTAATGGGCCCGAGTTACAGAAAAGATGGCGGCTTCCCCACCAGCTAGGAATGTCACCTTTGTGACATGGTTATCACTCAGCCTTTTCACTGTGTTTTACATTACTCCCACTTCCTCTGGGATGTTGCTGGGAATTTTTTTGCAGCCACATTTGTTTTATCGTCCTCTTCTTTCGGCCGCTCCCTTCGGGGGTCACCACACTGACTCCATCTCATCCTTCTCTGTCGCACCAACACTGAGTATCCTCTTTCACTACATGCATCAGTTTTCTTCGTGGTCTTCCTCGTTTCCCATTGCCTGCCAGCTCCATGCTCAACACGTCCTGTGACAAACATTTAAATTTAACTTAAAATATTACTGAAGTGTCACTGAAGTCATATGTTCCTCCTTCTCCGGCGGTTTAATATCTATCCTTTTGAAATGCGGCTCAACCCACTATCGTGTCTCTCTCCCTGTGACGGTCATGGAAGTTGAGACTTCACTGAGGGCTTCTGATGGGTATGACTGGGTTTCTGTAAGGATCAGAGTGACCTCTCTTGGGAGTGTAGCCGGCTTGACTTGGTGTGAGAAGGTGAAGACATATTTAATTCAAGCATCTAGATTATCGGTGCTCTTTTAATATCTTGTCTGATTAAAGGAAGGAATATTCCCTGTCTTCTCTCCGGTCTGGCATGGAATCGCTCCATGCCGGAGTGTGTGGGTGCACTGGCACTGGTTCAGTTCTCTAGTGGCTTGCTTGGCCAAATGCTTTTCTCTTTAATCCTAATTTGCTGCTCAGTATTTTTGTCATTCAGATTCACTGTGAAATATGCCAACTGTATGGCTTTTTTTTAGTGAATTATGGAAACCTAATTGTGGCTCTCGTTTCGTATATGGCTGGCAAAGCAAAATTCTCCTGATGCTTCCCTTTCCTGAGATGTTGTGAAACATTAGATAAAATTAAAGCCCCTTTTTTTTGTCCTCTCATAATGTCATTATATTGACTGCTGGACTGTTTTTGTGCCTCTAGTCCTGTGATTTTTCACCACAAACTGCCTGTCATGTCTAAGCTGTTTCTGTCCCTCCAGTCTCCTCTCAGGCGTACTCCTCTGTGCTAATCTGATGGGACCATCTCATTTCTGGCACACTGGTCCCTTTTCCAAAAGTCCCAATGGGAGTCTTAGTGAGATTTCCTTTTTGTCTCTGATCCTGTTGATTGATAGGAATGATCATTATGTTAAAGTAATGTTACTCATCCTTTGTCAACTGAACAGGAAACACAACAACGTAGCACTAACCACCCTTTTAACATTTGTGCGTGCATGTTTGTGGGCAGAACATTTTCATGTAATATTAATGTAAAAGTCTTGCATTGTGTGTCTGCATGTTAAAGTTGGGTCTCTGATGTTCCTGCTTGCAAATGTGAAATTAAAAGTCTTGTTAGGAAATTAAGGAATTCTGTGCACTGACTCGCTGGAGTTTGACCTCGAGCCTGTAATGTGACGCTATGAATTTGTGTTGCATGCCGTTCTATCGCGATGAACTTTATGTTGGCCTGTAGTGTTATCTCTACCTGTGTGTGAGGTTAGCTGAGGTGCGACACCGTGGGGTGCAGCTGTACGGATGAGTTATTACTAAGACAGATCAGTGTGTGCACAGTCGTGATCCCTCTCATTAAACATAAATCAATGGACCTTGAAGCTCGATGAATGTTTTTATTATTTTTTTCCTTTGGTAATCTACTGAATGAGTCATTGCTTATACTGTCAGAGTAAGGTAGTAATGGGAGTTGGGAGCATGAGTGCACTAATCAGACAAAAGGACTCAGACATGAAAGCCTGCTTCAAATATAGATCTTCTGCCATTAAGGTTAAAAAAAAAAATCCCTGGTTCCTGTCCGAGGAATCGTAGTACGTCTGCACGACGGGAAGACACTGCTTTAAACAGCTTCGTGCTGTATCACATGTCGAAGTGCACGTTTGTGCTCAGCTATAGATTCTTTCACCTTCTGCATTTATCATTTAAAGTCATGTTCACTGAGCTGGTGGCCGTTTGTCTGAACACAACTTTCTGGATCTTTCTTTAATTATATCACAAAGGTTATGACCTGTGCTGAGCCTAATAAATAAATACTGTAGTGATGTAAATGGACTGGTTCTTATATAGCGCTTTTCTATTCTATGTTGAGCACTCTAAGGGCTTTACACAACTTGTACATTCAGCCAAACACTTTTTTCTACTGTTATTAAAGTGCTTCCTAACTAACACCCACACTCCGATAGATGCAACATGGGGTTAGTATCTTGGCCTGCAGACTGGGATCGAACCACCAACCTTCCTGTTAGTAGCTCAGGTGGTAGACCTGCGACCCTGTGTCATGTGAGTCGGAGAGAAACCACGATTTAATGAAACGTCTTCACTGAGGAGTCCAAGAATGTCTTCAGGTGGCAGTACCATTAAGAATAGGATTCCCCAACTCGTTGGCACAATTGACCTCGGCCCCAATGAAACTACCTGAATCCCCCCAACACACTCAGTCCAGGTAAATGTCAGCGATATTGACACCCACCCAGTCTGTTTGTAATTTCTTTTTTAACTTTTACATGTGCACCTCCTCTGCTAGCTTAATTATTATTTCATTGTTAAAACTTGACTTAGTTCTGCCCACGTGGCTCGCATGCTGCTGAAAGGCGGGCTGCATGGCATTGAAGGCAAAAAGATTGATGGCAGCCTCAGGTGTTAACTTAACAAAAAGCGCTTTTCATGAAATAGGCGAACAGGGCTGGCTTAACAATCACTTTCCGGTTCTCATCCTGATTTCCATTAACAAGAATCACAGCTATGACAGTTTAGTATGGCTGCTGAACCATGAGACACAAAAGTAACTGAGAATAAAACGAACCCTGGAGATTTTCGGGGCTTTTTATAGCAGATAACAAAATATTCTGCCTCATAATTTTAGACATTTTTCAGTATTGAACCATGGTGATAAGGAAAAAGCTTGGCCAGATGAATAATCGTGATACTTTGACTCGTTCTTGAAGTACACACAGGGAGCTGTGTAGAAGCATCGTGGGGAAGCAAAACCCAGAGGGAATCATGGCATTGATCAAATGTGTGTGTTTGCTGCTTCTTTTTAGCTCGGCGTGGTTGGAGACAAAACCTGTGTGTCAGCGCAAAACCGATGGCGGAATCTATAAGGTGTCCGCACGTCTAGTAAAGGATTCTGATGGTAGTGCTCTGTGTTTATTTGTGTGAATGAGCCTGCTACCCTCCTGATAATTTCTGACTTAAACTTCCAGGAAACTCTGTTCCAAGGAGACACTGAAAGGCTTCCTACTTGATTTTGTCCCTCTTTGAAGTTGGGCCCTGTGAACGGGAAAATTTCTTTTTTCTGAGGGCGCCTCCTCTGCATTAATTTCATTGAATTAAGACACCACAGTGTTCTCTTTCATGTTTCCATTAACAAGAATCACTGCTAGGGATGCTATTGAGTGTTCGAGGGAGACCTTTGATATGTGAGATGCTCTGTGCCTTATGAAAAGAGCCAGCTTATGATTTGAGTCCGCGTGCATGTGGGTGCTTTGATGCCTGTTTTCTCGCCACACCAGTGTTTTTGTCAGAAATGTCCACCCTTGTTGGTACACAATGTCGTGTTTGTGAGCTGTTTTCGTTTTTGTCATAATGAGCCTTGTTGGTAACAATGTCGTGTTTGTTTGGAGGAGGGCACGATTAGAACGAAGGAAGGAAAGATTTTGCCTGATTGCATGTTTCTTTTGTTAGCAGGGTTATTTTTCTTGTCGAGTCGATGACGGACATTTCTTCTTCTTTCTTTTTTTTCCTCCCCAGAATATATGGAGTAGCCTCTTGCTCTTTAGTCATCATTTAAGGTTTGGAAAGTAAATAGCGATGCTATAAAAGCCTGCCTTTTGTGTAATTATGTTTTTATGCTGCTCTTTTATGTTTGCACAGAAAAGGCTATGTGATTACAGTTTTACGGCACAGTGCTTCCTGACTACGGGCTCCATGTTTATTAAAAATGATTTAAATACTGTGTGTGCGCACAGGATTAATCGTATGTGGAGAGTGATGGTTTGTCTGTGGGTGCAGACCTGCAGAGGGACTTTGCCCTTCCTATCTATCTTTACCATCTGGTTTGTGCAGCATTTGACTGAGGCGTTAATCATTACGCCCTGGGGCCACTGCTGCTCCTACAACAGCTGGAAAAGGGAGATGGACCTGTTGGTGTCCATCTGTCCTTTTGTCTGTCAGTCCTCTGTGGACTGCTGTATTAACTGTATCCCCGCAGCTGTAGGTTCATGACCTTGGCGTTCTTCGCAAAACTACCACAAAGTTTTTGAAAAAGAGCTGGAAGGAGCTTCCTAGCGCTCTTTCTCTCAGCCCACGACTTCCTGAAAGTCCATTGCCGACTCCATCCTAGCATTTAAGTATGTGGACTTGCCTTTTTTTGTTGACTGTTTAAAAACAATTGCACACTACAGAAGCAGTTAATGCTTCCTTTCTTCTGCATCCTTTGCTTTCATGCATCCTAAGCCACTAAACCAAGAAATGCATCTCTAATGGTTAAAAGCAACACAAAAATAAGAGTTAGTGTCCAATAGCTGGACTATAGATACTAGTCATTCTAAAAAGTACAAACTGGAAGACTGCTTCACGTGCTGTACGTGTTCAAGAATAAAAATAAATGAATGCAAAGATGACACTTTGTTTTTAAGGAAAGATGGTGCAGGAGGAGAACTTCAACTTGCAGTTTTCCAAGTTTTGAGTCCGTCAGTCAGTATAATTTCACTAACACCACTGTTGCCTACACGTTGACATTTGCACTGGCATGCTTTAAGTACTCTTTTTGCAGCCTGGTTGAAATTCCTCTCTTGAATTTAGACTCGTGTGAAACCTCTCCATCCAAACGCTGCTGTGTTTCTGTTCTTTTACAAAACTAAACCTAACTTTCGAATGATTTCTGGGCTCTGTCGCTCTCACCCTGCACCAGTACTGTGTCCCAGTCTGTGCTCTAACTTTGTGCCCACAGTAAGGCATGTCCTCAGATGAACTGATAAATAGTACTATGTGCACTACATTAAATAACAAAGCAATAATCCTCATCCTTGGACGTACTTGCTGGAGTTGCTGGTTAGAGTAACCCCCTTCCAAGCTCACAGCACATCCCAGAGCAGTGACTCCAGCTGCAGACAGTGGATTTAGTTCCACCCTGGGACGAGAGAATCGAGGCAGCTGAATGACATCGAGAGCGGCCGCAGCAGCAGCTTGACCAGACTGCCCTTAAGTAAACACGGAGAGGGAAGGACTGGATCCAGCTGGTTAGCGCCGACTGATTCTCTGATAGCAAATCGATTTTGATGTAAGAAAAAACGTAATTGCAGAATATAAACAGAATTCTGGATGTGATCATCCTGCTTCCTGCTCATTTCAGTTGTGCAGTTTGTGGCAGTCTCGGGGTCATTTTCTATGGTGGATTTATTAAGATGCATTTTTCTATGGATGAATCGCCACTGTATTAAATACAGTGTATAAAGTTCAGATCTGTTTGGATCCATAGCTACTCTGCTGCTTTTCTGTGTTCTGTCTGTTCACATAGTAAGCAAAGTCTTTCCCAATGTTATTTTTGGCTTTTACTTATTTACATAGTCGCTCTGATTTCTTTGAAATGAAATCCATGTTTAAAAGAGCATCATTAAACCTTTCACTTTTCCTTCTTGCATGAAAATGTGTCTTTTTTTTTTTAACTTGAAAAAACCTGAAAAATAAATTTTTGTCTCATGTTGTGAAACCTTTTTCCTTTGAGTGTCTCTTCTCAGATGCAGGAACTGACACGAGTAAATGGTCTTTTGCGATATGTGATTGGCCTTTTAATGGTATCCAACATTAAAATATAAATGTTGGATACTGTGGCAGCTGGGACATTCTGTGGAAATGAAACACTGGTGAGATTCTTAAGCTTTGAGAAACTACACAGAACAGATCTGGACCAGCTATGCTGTCTTAGCTTTGGTAATGTTAGCCGTCTAGTGTTCTTAGATGGGAGCAGTGCTTATCCTGAAGACTCTACACGTTAAAAGCTACCGGGCATTTATGGACGCTCTGTGGTTAAACATCAGCATCACGTATTTACTTAAAGGTTAATTTGCTGTGGGACCACACAGTGACTGATCGATCCCTCCCGTCCTTCGTGTATAATGTGGGTGACATTTAGGCTTTGTTGGGTACCTGCTGCTACACGCCAAGAGCGGCGGCCCTCCAGATCTATTTCTGAAACAGTGTTTTGGTTTCTTTGGTTTATCAAAGCAGGGTGCCGTGTGTCATAGCTCATTATGGCCACGTTGGGTTTGACTGGCACAGGAGGAAGCTGGGTTTGTGGAAAAGGCTACTGTGGAATTAAATCTTTCCCGGTCAGCTCGGAGCGCTGGTGCATTTTTAGCCAAAGCTGCAGATAGACGTAAAAACGGTGTTAACGATTCGAGCAGAACAGCAAAGGGAGGAAAAAACCGTTAGAGATATGCAAAGTTTGCTTTATCATCTTGTGGAGCGATAAATTCATTTGTTTAAAGACAAAAGTGTCTGGTATGTTTGGACCTGGGTTTGAAGCCTTTCTCCCTCTGTGTGTTTGCAACATTTTCCTTCCTGCATCACGACATTTTCTCTGGTGTTTTTCATTCCCAGTTAATTATTACACCACTTGGATGGTGTGCTTTCAGCCCATGCGTGTTTGTACTTTGGGTGGGTAATTGCAGAGTAATGATGGTCTACATTTAGCGGCTATTTTAGAGAAAGGACACTGTTGGTGTGCATTGTGAGGAGTTCTAAATATATCTGAACCAAGAGGACAAAATATTTTGTTTAAGTCGGGACAGAAGCTGAGTAAGTGAGGCCAGGCCTCTCTCCAAAATGGGATTTTCAGAATTGTCTTAATTCCAGGCAAGCCGGTCCTGTTGCAGAGGGAAGTGCCGCCAGCAGCCGTTCTCCTGCACTCTGCTCTATTGATCTGGCTCTGAGCTCCAAAAATGGAGATTCCTTAAAGTCGCTTGGAGTCTAATGACATTACTGTTTTAAAAGCTTTTCTGTGGAGGGCTGGTCTTGGCTTGCAGGCGTTTGGTACAGACATGGCAACCGGCCGGGTGGTCGACTGATCATGTGTTTCCCTGAAAATGTGCATTTTGTGTGTGTTTGTTTACTCAAATAGGCTTTTTGCTGAGCTGGCGAAGCAAGAAATATTTAATGAAATCCGCAGACAAGTAGTCATACAGGGGTATGAGCTCAGCTAAGACTGGGCTGGTTGAAAGGTGGCAATAAGAGAGGGTGGGAGAGCTGCCCCCTGACCTGATAGGCGGCTGAACATGATACTGGGTCAGGGGGTATAATACTCAACTTTTAGGGAGTGGTTATAGACGGTGAGAGAGAAGGGCTGGGGGAGTGGCTTCATTGTGGGGCTTTTAGATGATATCAATTCATTCTTTGTTTCCTAAATGCCTCTTTTGCTGTGTGTCTCTGTTAACACTACATCTCAGGTTTTAGTTTTTGTCTGAGAAGCAGTATGAGTCAGTTTGGGGACAAACCCAAGCAGACAAAAACCAGCAGGATTCCTCAAGTGCTTTGGGATTTTTGGAATTCCCACCTTACAGACTGAGACACAGAAAAGTGGGAGGATGGGAGGGATGCAAAGGAGGTGGGCTAAATAAGAGCGGCGGGAACAGGAGGCATGGAAAGAGGCAGGATAAATAAGTCCCACTTGCTAGAAGCAGGTGGTTGGAAGCATCAGTACAGATGAGCTTTGCGAGTGAGTTACAAGTGCTGATCAGACAAAGCCTGCAAATAGTTTTTAAAATAGGTTAGATGATGAATTTCCAGCAATACACGTCTAGAGATGGACTCCTTTCACTGCTGAGTATAATTTTGCCTAATGACTACTCTTTTATGGCTCATCGTGCTATTTTGCTATTACCGCACTTTTTCGTGCATTGTTACCTGGCCGAGAAAGGCCAGGTGGCAGGGAACACGTCTTTGAGGCTTCTAGTGATTAATATTGGTGCTTTCACCTCTAAATGACACCTGGATTTGTAGATGCTGTTAATAGCCTAGCATGACAAACTCACTGAATGTGCTGTTCATGTTAGTCTGTGAAGTAAAACTGTAGCTACTGTTTGGCTAATGGTAGAAAAGCTCTGAAGTTATGCTGTTGACTGAAGGTCTCGGTGACCTTTTATGATTTTAGAAGAACATTCTTTTATTAAAATATATATTATGTGCAGCAAAGGGCCAAACGGCCCAGTGTTACTTAAATGTTTCAAAACTGCATATCCTTTGAAGTTACTTCTGATCAACAGGATCTTTGCTCTCATGTAAAATTAAGAAGAAACTGATTTGATTTGCTACATTAAACTTTGTGGATCTGCAGACGATGCAGCTGAAGTCAGTTTACTTCCTGTTTGTTTTCGTGTTGGTATGAAGGATGCTGTTGTTCAGCGGGAGGTTTTTTGCACTCAGGAATCTTGTTCTCCTGTCGGCGACTCTGGAACTCAACATATCTAAGTTTGGTTTTTTTGTTTTGTGTAACCACAGGCAGCCGTGGTGCCATCTATAAATGTCATCTCTCCAACACCTTTTGCACTCATGTAGCCACATGTCATCCCACCTCCACTTCTCTTCTTCACTGTGGGAATTCTACAGTCACTGGGATTTTCCTGGCTAAGTTTAGATGGAACTAAACCCCATCTAGACCCCATCTGAGCTTTACAA
>NC_052948.1:1657359-1666410 GCF_013358895.1 Oreochromis aureus
GCTCTTTGGGCTGGGCTCGCCATCCAGTACTGGAAAAGGGATCCTCGATTCTTCTCAGATCCTCAAAACCAATCCAATCCAAATAAGCAAAGGAAAAAAACCTGACCTGGGGACCAGGCCAGAACACAGTAGTTCAACATTTAAGCTATCATGTCTATAACTTATTACTACTACTAGTTGCTTGTAGTGTTTCTAAATTTCTTTCAAAATATTCTATGTTGTACAACAAATTATTCTAATTTCAAGGGCAAAAAGTGCATAGGAAACACACATTTAAAATAATACAAAATAGCTCAGCAGTGCATTAAAACACACATTGGCTTGAGACTTATCAAGTTTCAGCTAAGTAAAGTGCAGGTGAAGGCACTTAATTTCACGTTGCTAACACTCAGTGTGCAGAACTATAATTAGCACCATGAGAAAAGTGAACATGTGCTAACATAACAACTTCGCACAAAACCATACATTATACATCAATACCACAGTAATATGACATGAACCTTTAAAGAACATTTCGTATAAAGTGCAGCAGACTCAGTGCTAATGGCTTTAGCCTCGGAAAAAGGCACTTTCATTGCAAAATGGCTAGCGGAAGTTAGCATCGGAGCTAGCGGCAAGTAGCATGCTATGCTAGCGCACGTGCACTGCCTGGGACTTACCATGTGAAGAAACAAATGCTACCCGGGGCTTCACAGTGATCACGCTGGCTCACGGCCTCTGGAATACAGTATCACTCTTATTATTTCCACCGAAAACAGGACTTTTACTATCCAGCTAGCTTCTTCACCGCACGGGTAACCGAATCTTTCACCGTCTGTGTCTCTGGCGTTTCTGACTGGCACACAGGCACACACAGGTGTCTGAGCAGCGCACACAGACTGGGGGAGGGTCAGACCGGCCAATGATTGGTTGCTCAGTGGATCTAACAAACACACTCCACAGGACTAAGTCCTGCCCCCACACCATTTATATATTACATATACATACGTACATATTAATTAAACTTGTGTTTACATGCTTTTTATCAGTATTTATTATATTTAACTGTTTTTTTATCAATATTTATTACCATTATGAAATTATTATTTTAATCAAGAGTATTAATATTTATGCTTTTAATCCCGTTTTTAACACTGGGTTACACTATCCCCCTTAGAATCATGCAAGTCCTTTGCATGGGATAGCTAAACGGTAATGACAGGGGAACCAGCATTCATGGGGATGACCACAGAATCTTGTTCTGTCAAGGCATTGGTAAAAGCCAGGCTTAGACCGTGAAACAGGGACTGGGCAATGGAAACGAGGGGATTTCCCAACTGAATATATTGTAGTCGTTCTGGTTGGGTTCTTGTTCTCTCTGAGCGCTTTATAGCCGCTGCAGCTTCACTCTCAGTATTTGACTGACTTGAGTTTGCTTGATTATCATTTGAGTTGTCTTCTTCCACTGGCCCATCACAGGTAGGTCCATCGGGTAAGTTAGTGTCACTCTACGCTTTCATTGTCAGTGTTTGAGTGTTCCACCATGGTTTCACTCTCCTCTAGGCTTCCACATCCAAGTGGATTTCCACTTTCAGGTAAGTTGTCACATCCGGTTAAATTGTCTCCTCCAGGCAAGTTGTCATGTTCATATAAGTTGTCACGTCCAGGCAAGTTGTCATGTTCATGTAAGTTGTCTCCTCCGGGCAAGTGAGTGTCAGCAATATTGTGATCATTAGGTGTGTCTTTGGCTGGGGAATCTCATAGACTCGAAAGTGACCTTTATGGGCTCTTGAATAGGTTCCTCTCTGAACCAACAGACATCCTCATCCTCCAGTTCGAATGATCACATTCTTCATGTTGTTTAGGTGATTGCCTTGTTTTGGTTTGCGTACATGAGTTGGTTGGACAGGTTTCTCCTCAACAGGGGCAAGAAAACCACAAGGGAGCAAGAGATCGCGGTGGACTGTGCGGACTGGGCCCTCTTTCGTTAGGGGTTTTATACTGTGAGACGGGCAAGTCACCTGCTTGGTTCACCACAATGTGAATATCAGTCTCCCACTTGTCGGTTAGCTTGTGCTTGCCTCTGAGACGGACTGCACGCACCAAAAACTCTGTCACCTGGCTCTAGTTTTGAGGGTTTCACTCGCATATCAACCCTTGTTTTGTTTCTTTCTGCTATTTTGTTAGCATGGTCTGTTGCTAGTTTGTAGGTCTCTTGTAGAGTTGCCTTTAGTTTTGTTATGTACTGAGAATGCGACTTGAAACTTTTGTTGTTAAAGGGCAGCCCAAATGCTAGATCGACTGGCAATCTTGGCTGACGGCCAAACATCAACTCATATGGGGCAAAACCAGTTGTATCATTTTTCGCACAATTATGCGCATGAACAAGTGGTTTGACATAGTTGTGCCACTGAGTTTTGTCCTTTTCCTCAAGAGTACCTAGCATACCTAGTAACGTTCTATTGAAACGTTCTACCGGGTTCCTCTGGGGTGATAGGGTGTTGTCCGAATTTTGCGAATGCCCATGATCTTGCAAAGCTCTTGGATAAGGTGGGACTCGAAGTCGGGACCTTGATCGCTATGCAATCGTTCGGGTATCCCGTAGTGGACTATGAAGTTGTCCCAAAGGGCTTTTGCAACGGTCTGAGCTTTCTGATTGCTGGTAGGGATGGCTAATGAATATTTCGTGAAATGATCGGTTAATACAAGCACATCCTTTACATTACTTGATCAGGCTCAATGGACAGGAAGTCCATGCAGACTAATTCGAGGGTCTGCTGGATTTGATATTCACAAGTGGAGCTGCTTTTTCTGGAGGAGTTTTACGTCTTACACAGCGGTTACATGTTTTGATCCTATGTTCTATATATGCTGCCATGCGAGGCCAATAGAACCTTGTTCGGGCAAGATCTAAGAGTGCGCTCAGTGCCTAAGTGGCCCATGTCACAGTGGAGGCTTTGGAAAACTGAGTCACGGAGCTGTTCAGGTAAGACAAGCTGGTAAGTAACATCTCCTCCATCTTGGCGAGTTCGGTACAGGATGTTATTGTGCATCGCCAATCGATTGAGCTCTCGGAGTAGAAGGTTGATGTCAGGAAGTTCAGCTCGCACAGTTGGTGGGACCTTCTCTCCAGTTTCAATTTGTGCAATGACTTCCCTCAGACAAGGGTCTGTTCTTTGTTCGTTTGTGATCTGTTCAGGGGACATATGGGGTATAACAGGAAGACCACCACAGTCATTTTCATTGACAAAGTCACCTGGAATGGCAGCTGCACAAATGGCTAGCGAGTGAACCAAAGGGGTGGTGTCATTTTGAGAGCTGCATACAAGGTGTTTCTCACAAATAGCAGACACTACTTCAGGACTTAAACTGCTGTCAGGTAGGGACAGGTGAGTCTGTGTGAACTGCTGTATGCGGTCGAGCTCTTTTGGGACACTGCGTGGTTTAAGCAACTCGCCATGTGGCCGTCTAGAAAGGCCATCTGCATCTGAGTTAAGCTTGCCTGCTCTGTACTGGAGCTTAAAGCTAAACGTTGACAGGGCAGCTAGCCATCTGTAACTCATGGCATCCATCTTAGCAGTAGTTAATATGTACGTCAGAGGATTACTGTCTGTTACGACAGTAAACTGATTTCCATATAAGTAATCTGCAAACTTTTCCGTCACTGCCCACTTCAAGGCTAAGAACTCTAACTTATGGGCGGGATAACGAGATTCACTCCTAGACAACCCATGGCTTGCATAAGCTATCACCCTGGTCTGGCCATTCTGCTCTTGATAGAGCGCGGCGCCAAGCCCTGTAGTGCTGGCGTCGGTATGGAGTGTATATGGCAGTTTAGGGTCAGCAAAACCCAATACAGGCGCAGTACTGAGCTTTTCAATGATGGTTTTGAAAGCAAGATCACAAGAGGAGTCCATCGCTCAGCCGAAAGGTGTCTTGGGGTCATGGTACTTTACAGACTTAGCCTTAGGCTTTGTGCTTTTGCGCAAGGAGGGTAGCCTGATGTTAAGTCAGTGAGGGGCTTAATGATACTCGAATAGTTCTTAATGAACCGCCTGTAGTACCCTGAAAAACCTAAGAATGAGCGGAGCTGTTTAAGATCACGAGGCACAGGCCAGGTACTTAAGGCTTCCACCTTTTCAGGGTCAGTCTCCACTCCCTTGCTGGACACAATGTGCCGAGATATCTGACAGAAGTTTGGAAAAACTTGCATTTCTCGGGAGAGTTTGAGCCCATATTCTTTCAGGCGATCAAGAACTTTCATTAAGCGAGCCTCATGTTCTTCGAGCGTCTTGGAAAATACAATGATGTCATCAAGAAACACGATCACTTCACGCAGGTTCATGTCGCCCATACATTTTTCCATGAGTCGCTGGAACGTGCTGGGGGCGTTTGTAATGCCTTGGGGCATTCTATTAAATTCCCAAAAGCCGATGGGACATACGAACGCCGTCTTGGGTTTGTCCAGCTCCTCCATCTCAATTTGGTAGTACCCCGATTTTAAATCCAGGACAGAGAACCATTGTGACCCGATCAGGGTGGAAAACGTTTCCTCCAAATTGGGAGAGCGTAAGCATCTCTTATAGTCTGCGCGTTAAGCTTTCTGTAGTCGATACAGAGGCGGACTTCACCATTTTCTTCCGCACGACTACAATGGGTGAAGAAAAGGGAGGTAGATTCCCTGATCACACCAGCTTCTTGCAGTTCTTTGAGGTGCTTACGGACTGCTTCCAGGTCGTTCGGATGGATGGGACGCGCTCTGTGCTTGAACGGTGTTTCATCTGACAATCTGATTGTGTGTTTCACTTGACCTGTCTTTCCAAAGTCGAGATCATTTTGTGCAAACACTTCGGGCATTTGGCTTAGCTTTTCGGTTATGCGCTCCTTCCATTCAGCGCTAAGAGGGGAAGAGTCAAAGTTAAAGGTTACATTTGACTTCTGCTCAGTTCGGGATCTTGGAGTTCTCACTGAGTGTTCGTGAGATAGAACTCTTTGATATGCACTAACTTCTCCGATGACACAATTTAGAGGGATTGTCACATCATGTTCGGATTCATTGGTAAGTATAACTGGAACAAGGTAAGGTGCTCGTTCAGGTAGGTCTATGAGACAAGGTTTCACAAGAATGTCACCAGGTAAGGCTGACATTCGTGGATACTCTAACAAGACTGACTTTTCACCGTTACCGGCTGACACAGCTACAGCACCATCTAGAACAACAGTTTGGCCTGCTGGAATCAACTGTGGCTGTTTGTTGTGCATCGTCACTAAACCAAGACTACTGTCTTTGGACTGTTTGTGTCGTGACTCAAGAACTTTTAGAACTGCCCTATAGCCATATGGCATGTTCAGCTGCAGTTCATGGCACGCGTCAGAGTACAGCTCATAAAGTACATCTAATGTGTTTGTCCCAATTAGCACTAAGGACTGAGAAGCTGTGCGCTTTGGGGGACAACTAAGGCAAGTGTCGGCACTTCAGCTTCAATGCCAAGGAATTCTTTTGGGAAAGTGACATGCAGTTCAATGTAGCCTAAGTAAGGCACAGACTGACCGTTGGCACCCTCAACTTCTAAAAGTTCAAACAATGGCTTAATCTCATGAGAGGACAAATGCTGACGATAGTAGGACTCGGGGACTGTAGTCACCTGGGAACCAGTATCTAGCAAACAACTCACTGTGTGACCATTAACTTTACTTGTGCAGTACTCTTTGTACCAATTAGACCTTTAGGAAGGTCAAAGGAATCTGTTCTTGTGTGTGACTTTAGGCTGGCACGCTTTTTAGGTGAAGCTTTTTTTAACCTGGGTGGGACGGGTTAACAAAGCATCAGCCTCCATTTGTCCCGCAAGAACGGAGGCAGAATTTAGTTTAAAGAAAGCTGGTCATGCTGCCGGTCCCATATCTGCCTTCTCACTCTTAGTTCCTTTCGCTTTGCAACTACAAGGGCAGGATTGGGCTCCGATTCACAAGTGGCTACTATATGTCCATCCTCCCACAGCGGAAGCAATACCAGGGCTTGGGCCTAGTACTGGGGCGGCTGGTTGGAGGTGAGTTTTCAGGTTTGGCATGGTCAGGTTTTTTATTTTCAGGTTTCCTTGTTCGAACTGTCTTCATTGTTGCTTGTTTCTTTGGCTTCACGACGGCAGCTAATTGGCTTTTTAGATCGGCAACTTGTTTTTTCAGCTCTTCCAGACTATCTGACTCTGCTTGACGAACATCTGCATTTGTTTCAGTGACTGTCTGTTCATGAGACACTGCTTTTGGTTTTGTGGCGCTAAAGTGTTTCTTCATTCGCGTGCTTTTAACTTCTTGGCGGTTTTCTGCAGTACGCAGGAGAAGCAATAGCTCCGCATAAGTGGGTGGCTCCTTATGCTTTAGCTCCAACTGCAACTCCGTTAGCAAGTTATCATCCCAGCAGCCTCTGTAAAACTGTTTAAGAAGCTGCTTATTTACTTCATGTGGTTCAAGCCCACCTCTGCGCACAGTGTGATTGAGCGCCACCTGCAAACGGGCAGATAAGCAGAGGGCTTTTCACCGTGATCTTGGAGGGTGTTCATAAAGCGTACAAACAGTTCCTCACCATCTTTGACGGTGCCAAAAGCTGAATCCAGAAGTTTAAGATAGTCTGCAGGAGTGGCTTCTGGCCCAAGAGGGCGAATGACATCAGAAGCGGGAGCAAGGAGACTTTCAAGAATCTTACGAGTTTTTTCCAACTCAGACAAAGAAGCATCTTCCATCAACAAGTCAACGTGAGAGCGCCATGTTTCATAGTCAGCTTCGCTGTAAGGTCTGGGCATCTTGCCAGAGAAAGCTCTGAGTCTTAATGTGGAGTGAGCATGTGATGTCTTCTCAACACTCTTGACAACGTGTTCAACTACTATTTTCTGAACCTCTGGTGGGTTGAGGTCAGTTGGGCTCAACATTTGTGTCAAGTTTGGTCTCATGGGGCGTTGGAATGTGCCCTGAATGGGTTCAGGAGGGTGAGGCAGCTCAGTTAAGACTGAAGGTGAGGCTCCAAGTTGGGTGGATCCTACCACAGGGCAAGTTTGATCAGCAGTATCATTTTCAGGGTTTATCTCAGCTGTCTCAGCAGCTTCAATGGTCTTCCCTATTGTGGACATGGCCTCCCGCAACACTTCTTCTCGAAATCCTTCCCACTTAACTTGGCTAAACATTTCAGGTTGCTAATGTAAGCCTCAGTAACACTGCCCCCTCACGGTCTTAGTATAGACGCCAGTTAAGGCTCGAATCGCGTAACTGACATCTGGATTGTCAGTGGACTGTAAGAGGTAAGGCAGCTTAGGTGCTAATATTTCAACGGCTGCACGGACTCGAACTCTACAATCTGACTTTTGTGGAATGCAGAAGAGTCATCATCGACAGCGAGTACTCTACGAATAGTACCATGTTGCTCCAGAAACTCAAATACCTCTTTGTCTTTCTCTCTATCTGTAACACCGCTAACAATAATGGCATTTGGTACTTTAACGGCATACTTCTCGACAAAATCCATTTTCACAGTATGTGAGCGTCTGATCAAAGGTCAAAGAGGATTCCAATGTTGTCACACAACACTCTAGGCTCCTGGCTGGCTCGCCACTTTTGTAACTCATGTAACACTGGTGGTGCTACTTCTTGCCTTCTTTGTATGTAGTACAGGCAGTATAGTTACCTTTAACCACAGTACGAGGACAGAAGGGAGATATGGGCCAGATCAGACAGGTTCTAGATTCGTAGGAGCCAAGGGTGCATGACAACAGAGGACTTGTACACAGTAGGTGTAGGAAACACAATTGCATTTATTAGCAATTATTAAAATTTAGCAGGTTGTGCACATTGAACAAAAGTAGAGCGCGCTTCTTGAAAACACAATAAAATAAAATAAACCCCACAAATGGTCGACCCAAGGATATATTGTCTTTTGTGTCCTTTTTTAAAAGTCAATTTCAGTCTGTCAATGTTCAATAGTCACTCAGTGTGTTTGTAACCAGTCGGGTTACAATCTACCAGTTCATCCGGCTCTTTGGGCTGGGCTCGCCATCCAGTACTGGAAAAGGATCCTCGATTCTTCTCAGGTCCTCAAAACCAATCCAATCCAAATAAGCAAAGGAAAAAAACCTGACCTGGGGACCAGGCCAGAACACAGTAGTTCAACATTTAAGCTATCATGTCTATAACTTATTACTACTACTAGTTGCTTGTAGTGTTTCTAAATTTCTTTCAAAATATTCTATGTTGTACAACAAATTATTCTAATTTCAAGGGCAAAAGTGCATAGGAAACACACATTTAAAATAATACAAAATAGCTCAGCAGTGCATTAAAACACACATTGGCTTGAGACTTATCAAGTTTCAGCTAAGTAAAGTGCAGGTGAAGGCACTTAATTTCACGTTGCTAACACTCAGTGTGCAGAACTATAATTAGCACCATGAGAAAAGTGAACATGTGCTAACATAACAACTTTCGCACAAAACCATACATTATACATCAATACCACAGTAATATGACATGAACCTTTAAAGAACATTTCGTATAAAAGTGCAGCAGACTCAGTGCTAATGGCTTTAGCCTCGAAAAAAGGCACTTTCATTGCAAAATGGCTAGCGGAAGTTAGCATCGGAGCTAGCGGCAAGTAGCATGCCATGTGAAGCAACAAATGCTACCCGGGGCTTCACAGTGATCACGCTGGCTCACGGCCTCTGGAATACAGTATCACTCTTATTATTTCCACCGAAAACAGGACTTTTACTATCCAGCTAGCTTCTTCACCGCACGGGTAACCGAATCTTTCACCGTCTGTGTCTCTGGCGTTTCTGACTGGCACGCAGGCACACACAGGTGTCTGAGCAGCGCACACAGACTGGGGAGGGTCAGACCGCCAATGATTGGTTGCTCAGTGGATCTAACAAACACACTCCACAGGACTAAGTCCTGCCCCACACCATTTATATATTACATATACATACGCATACATATTAATTAAACTTATGTTTACATGCTTTTTATCAGTATTTATTATATTTAACTGTTTTTTATCAATATTTATTACCATTATGAAATTATTATTTT